>NC_053162.1:87899968-87969968 GCF_016835505.1 Polypterus senegalus
ATAGCGCAGGGGGAGAATGAAAAAAATTAAAAGTGCTCACTTTGACTTAAGGCAGAAGCGCAGTCAGCGTCTCAAAGGCCGGCACAGCTATGCACGCGTGCTGGCTGCTCGACTTTTGCAGGGCAGGAGACCACAGTTTTTGCAGACACGCTCATGATATCAAAAGTCTCAGCGCTCTTTGGAGGTCATTCATATATATATATATATATATATATATATATATATATATATATATATATATATATCAAGATACCCGCCTACGCAGCGGAAAAGTAGTGTGTTAAAGAAGTAATGAAAAAGAAAAGGAAACATTTTAATAATAACGTAACATGATTGACATTGTCATGAGTGTTGCTGTCATATATATGCCTGCCTAAATAACTTTACTTACTTTATTTACCGTTCATTTAATCACGGCTAGTGGCGGAAAAATTATAAAATGGAAGGAGGATGGCTTTACCAAAACAATTATTGATGGCTTAATCGATTATTCATAAAGCTTGAATTGGTGATCTGTTTTTCTGTGTTAACCTCATATTTTTTCATACTTCTTCTCAAACTAAGGTGGTGCGAGGGTAAAATGAATCGGGATGCGCTGATCAAAGTAATCGGTGTACCAGGAAATCATGCATTGACAAAAGCTCCCCTTTGCTTGTAATGCAAAGTGTGATTAAATGCATTATTTTTTAACGTTATGGAGCACATGCATCAAGCTTCTCAGCTGTGCTTGTGCTAAGAAAAGGAAAGATTTTAAAAATAACGTAACACGATTGTCAATGTAACCTTTTGTAAGTAGTGCCTGGAGGATTCAGTGTGGAGAAACTCTAGAGACAGCGTGTGTATTAACTTGTGGATTTTTCTGTGAGTATTTGGTGGCAGTCTGACGGTTGCTTCGAGACGGTGTTAGCTGAGCTCAGCTCAGAGCCAAATGAGATGAATGGGAGGGAGATGATGACGTGACTCCCCACCCGCCTTAACTGTCAATCCCCCACAAACACAGTCTCGGAATTTGCATAAGCACACCCCTTCACCTACAATTTTAACTTAGTTATAAAGTGATCAAAACTCTCATTTATATCCTGCGTCCTCTCATTAAACTTGTATCCCGCATTACCTGTGGGCATGTGAAACGCCAGCGGTAGCCTGTCTATGAACTTAATTTAAAGTTTAGGTTTACACCTTGCTTTCTTTCCGAGGTAGCATCAGTCATGAATATGGTAGTATATGTCACTCGCTCGCTTCTTATTGTTTCGCTGCCTTCTCAATTATATAATGCATGTTTTCTTAAGCGCTTTTTGGAGGTCTTCCTGGTTTTCTACGCACTGCGTTGACAGTCAGTTCACATGATTACGTGAGAGGCGTGATGATGTCACACGAAACTCCGCCCCCCCACGGCATTCCAGCTCAACTCCATTACAGTTAATGGAGAAAAATACCTTCCAGTTATGACCATTAGGCGTAGAATTTCGAAATGAAACCTGCCCAACTTTTGTAAGTAAGCTGTAAGGAATGAGCCTGCCAAATTTCAGCCTTCTACCTACACGGGAAGTTGGAGAATTAGTGATGAGTGAGTGAGTGAGTGAGGGCTTTGCCTTTTATTAGTATAGATATATGTAGATATGAAGATATGTACAGTATGTGTATATATATGTATGTATGTGTATGTGTATGTGTGTGTGTGTGTGTGTGTGTGTGTGTGTGTGTGTGTGTGTATGTGTATATATATGACAGCAGCAATGCAAGCTGTGAGAAAACAGTAAAAAGGAGGCGTGTCAAACGTCGTGGTACATTTTCTGATGCAGCTACCGAAAACAACTTCGTGACGCTGCCGCCAAATACACAAAACAGTTACTTTGACAATCATGTTACATTATTTTTAAAATGTTTCCTTTTCTTTTTCATAACTGCTTTAACACATGACATCACTGCGAAGCACGGTATTTTGCTATATATATATATATATATATATATATATATATATATATATATCACAGCGACACTCATAACAGTGACAAAACAATTACATTGACAATCATGTTACGTTATTTTCAAAATGTTTCCTTTTCTTTCTCTTTCCTTCTTTAACATACTACTTCTCTGCTGCCAAGCGTGGTATATATATATATATATATATATATATATATATATATATATATATAGATTGATCGAGATATATATATGTAGATAGATATGAGAACAACATATATATATATATATATATATATATATATATATAGATAGATAGATAGATAGATAGATAGAGATATATATATATATAGATAGATATGAGAACAACACTCATATCAATGAGTGAGTGAGTGAGTGCTTTGCCTTTTATTAGTATAGATTACATTCCAAATTTAACATTCCAGCTACACATTTCTTTCACTATCTTCAAATCAGGAACTTTGTTAAACAGAACCTTCCAGATTTTCCTCATCTCGCACCCTCATCCACGCTGGAAAAAATATTGCTCAATTTTAAGGAATTAGACTCCATCTCTACAATATATAAAATCATTTTACAATCCCTTCCTTTCAAAGATCCAAGAGGACACTGGGAAAAAGACCTCTCAATTAATATATCAGAAAAGGAGTGGAAAGTAGCAATGCAGAGAATTTATGCGCAAAGCATACAATTATACAACTCAAAATTATATATCAAGCATATCTGTCTCGACTAAAACTCTCCAAAATGTTTCCAGGGCATGATCCAACCTGCGAGCGTTGCAACCAAGCCCCAGCCTCACTGGGTCACATGTTCTGGGCCTGCACCAAATTAACATTATTCTGGACAAAAATTTTTAATTACCTCTCAGACAGCCTTGGACTCACAATCCCTCCTAACCCATTAACAGCTGTGTTTGGGGTTCTTCCAGAGGGGCTTAAAGTGGAAAAGGACAAACAAATTGTGATTGCATTTACTACACTCTTGGCACGCAGACTTATTCTGATAAACTGGAAGAACCCAAACTCTCCTCTTTTAAGTCAGTGGGAAACCGATGTGTTATATTATTTGAAATTGGAAAAAATCAAATACTCAGTTAGAGGATATGTACAGACTTTTTTCAAAACATGGCAGGATCTAATCAGTAATATTTTAAAATAAGTTTATAAAGCACAGAGAATTTATTAATTTAGGTATGTTTACAAGCCTTGAATTTTACACCGTTTGGCTTGCTCTCTCTCTCAGGGGTGGGGATCGATCTGTTCTTAACATAATTCTTTTTTTGTAAAAACTTGATTGCTATGTATGGATTGTAATAAAATTAATAAAATAAAATAAAAAAAAAAGAACATGATTCAATTTAAAGAGGGCGAAGGAGCAGAAGCTTTAAAGGTAGCGAAAAATAGAAAAACAAAATTAATGGCTTATTTTGAACTTCATAAAACAGACGCAACTGCAAAAGCATATACGTATGCGCAAATCCCTCAACATTACACATGGCAGAAACAAAAAAGGAGTGTGTATGTGTGTATATATATATATATATATATGTGTATGTACTGTATATGTATGTATTTGTACATGTATGTGTATGTTGGTCTTTAGCAAAGCGAGTAGGGGGCTGCCCCTCTAGTTTTAATTAAAAACTCTAGGGGGCTTCGCCTGCCAACCCTGGCCTGTGCTAACGTTGAGTCTCTGCCGCTCGCATATGTGGATTTCACTTTCACCAAACAACAAATCTTTTAATTCTCGTATATACGACCTCTTCATTGGGAAGAAACACTACTTTTCCCTGATGGCAACACGAATCAGACGATCTACAAGTCTCTGACTTAAAGTTTAAATCCGAAAAATATATTTGATCACTTTTCGCTGTTCTGTTATTTCACCGAGTAATAATTTCCGTTTGTTTGCACTAATGCAATCTTTACTGTCATTTTTTGAGATTTTCGAATTTTAGTACTTTCATTATCTTTAACCTGCTCTGCATGTGTATCGCACCAATGTTTTTGAACCTCTTTACAGCGTTCTACTTTGTCATCTACTCTTTGTCTTTTATTTCTGGCCCCGGGCGTGGTTAAATCTCTTAGCACAAAGTCTCGTCTCGCACGACTGGAAAGTATCACTCTGAAAAAGTCACGTCTCGTCCCATGCTAAAAAGTTTCATCCTATCTCGTCCCAGGATTTTTTTTATATAATAGAGAGATATTTTATGTGCAAACGTTTAAAACTGCAACATGTATTTTCTACTATAACTTACATTTACAAACCCAGGCCTACAAACTGGTATCTATCGGTTTTGGTAGCATCCTATATTAGTTCTTTTGAAAATATTACCAGGGAAAACTTAAAACCATTAGAGTTAACTGCCAAAGAGGTATATCCAGAACTAAAGTAAGAAACTTTTGGCCACAACAGAAGTGACTGATGTCAGGCCAGGTGGCCACTAGGGTCCTGAAGACCTTATTTTTTGACAGTTCATCAGAAGCAGAATGAAAGGGTGATAAAAGAGAAACATGTGAGACTTAGTGGTAAAAAAAAACAGGAAATACATTCATTCATCGTTTGCAACAAGTTTAATGTTTATTATTACCACTGCCATTGCTAGTAAAATATGCTTTGGTTATGAGTTTGGTACTTCAGTATTCATTTGGGATCTGAAAAATGGGTTGGGTTGGAAGTAATCTTCATTACTAAATACAGTAATGTATAAAAATATCAGGCACTTTATATAGTTTAGACAAAAATATATCTTAGAGAGTTTCATTTCATGTCTTCTGGATTAGTGTGTCAACATAACAGAGTACATTTTACAGTTTCAAGCTTATTTTTGCAAAAAGTACTAAAATACTGTAAGATAGTTGAATATCCTTAAAGAAAGAAATTAACTTAGAAATAATCCACTTTCCAGTGTGATAAGAGGTCTGTGGCACAGCATAACTTTTAACAGGTGATGGTGTGCAGGCGTCACACTGGGGTTGATTGGGGTGCTTGGCTGATCACATATTCACATGCAAATACGAGCAGATCAGTCAGGTACCTCATTTACACCTCAAAGTGGACGAAAAACACCACCTTCACCCAACTGGGCTATTTTTAGGGAGCCTGCACAACAGAGAAGGGAAAACAACAGAGGTGAAATCAAAGAAAAATGATGAGAGGTTAACAGTTCTTTAACAGAGGCTAAGGAAGGAGAAAGATATAGGATGTTGAGGAGCTTGTGTGGTAAAAAATAGTCACAGGTGGTCAGGAGTATGCCCCAAGGGAAAGAGTGGCAGGCCTGCGCTGGACTGTGAGGCTGGAGAAGGGGTGCGTCAACTGAGCAACGAAAGGGAGTAGGCATACCCCCGTTGCGCAACATCTCCCTTCTGACGCTGACAATAAGTGGATGACTACACCTCTCGACATGCTGAAAGGTCCTGATGGGGTAAGCTGAGGTGATTTCAGGTTTTTTTTTCAGATTTTTGGAAGATACATTGGGGTTTGGTTCATTTTAAATGGATGGATAGATTCCTACTGCTATTTTAACCATGTTTTTATTGGATTATTTATTGAACATTTTATCCTCCATATTTCACTTTACTTTTATGGATATGTATTGAAGAACTTGCACTGCACTCTTTGGAATACTGTTTGATTTTTATTAAAAGAACTCGGCAGTTCTGCACCAACCCCTTGCTGATTATATGTGCCCAGCTCATCTCGGTTTATGACTAACAACGGTTCCATTTTCAAGAGGCTCCTGGAAGCCACCAGGGAGAGTGGAGCTGACCTAGACAAGTTAAAAAAGACCAGATAAGATCTTGGTAAGCATGTAGCCCAGTGCATGATTTAGCAAACATAACAGGTGCTAAATGAACAATAACATAACATGCACTTTGAAATTAAATGAAAGAGAAATAGCTGTGTAGAGGAAATAAAACTGGCTAAGGGACGATTGGACTAAAAATGTGAATTTGCTGTGGATGTAGCAAAAGTGAGTATAGGGCCAAGACACAAGCTGGTCATCATGGCATCATTCAGATATCTCCCACAGAAGTTTTTCAGTAGTTCTTTTCAGATGTGCTATCCAATTTGTACTACAGAAGCACAAACAAAATGGTGAAGTTTAAAGACCAGAAATGCCATGGTTAGCCATAGAGACCGAGTGCAGCCGATGATATGTACATCAATCTTACTTCCCTTCATAATGGTAACATTTCCAGCACCACTGTCAGCTCAAAACTGGCAGAAACCACAGAGACCTTGGCATACCCATCTACAGTTTAGTGAAGTCCTATATCAGAGGTGGTCATCATGAAAGAACTGCAACCAAAAACTCATTCCATCAAGGTGGAAATAAAATCAAATGACTAACCTTTATACAAAAGACACAAGAACTGGGTTGGTGGGGGAGAAAAATGGCAGCAGGGGCTCTGACAGATGAGTCAAACATTTTAAGTTTTGGTTTTAACAGAAGGTAGTTTGTCTCCCAAATGGCTGGAGAATGGTGCATGGAATAATGTTTGCAGGCAGCAGTGAAGCATGGTGGAGCTTCCCAGCAGATCTGGTGCTGTATTTCCACAAACAAAGTTGGTGGTTTTGTTAAATTTGATGGCTCTCTTACTGATCAGAAGTACAAGCAGATTCTTATGCATCATGCAACACCATAAGTCAATATCAGTCCCAACTGTATGCGCAACACGACAATGAGCACTTCGCCAAAATCATTAAAAAAAATTTATAGCATAAAGAGTGGGTCTTACAGAGCACTGATTTCAACATCTTCGAGCATATCTGGAATTACTTGCAGAGATAGAGGTAAGAAAGACAGCCAACATCTGCAGTGGCAAGTTCTCCAAGAAAATGGAATGACCAACCACATGAAAACCATCAGACACTGCATTAAAGTATAACTAAGAAAATGGCTACTATTTCAAATATAAAATGTGTAAACACCAAATATTGATTTAATTTGATTTTTCTGTTGACTGCACTTTCTATAAAGTTTATTAATTAATAAAAATATTCATGTCATTATTTTTTAACGTATTCTCACATTACAGCTTTTTTTCTCAGGTGCCTAAGACTTTTTGCACAGTGTTTTAGACATTATTATATTACATAAGCTAGTAAACTGAAGCAAAACATTCACTGACCTGCAGGTTAAAGTTTGGAAGTAGAGATCGGAAAAAAAGCGACAAAGTTCGTTCACCAGATGATGATCTACTGGATCTATAAGTAAAAAGGAAAAAAAAAGTTTAAAAATATAGCAAAATCCATAGTAGCCAAAGGAAACAGTTGTAAACACATAACCAATATAAATACATGACAATTACTATGTTCTGAGATTAAATATAGACGTTTCTTACCACTTGTAAACAAATGCTTCAACTGTTTTAGAATGTGAATTAACTTCTATATGGCTGAGGTAGTCACAGGACAAAAATTAGTTCCACAGTGTGTCTCAACACTTATTTTAGAATCCAATTATCCCTTACATGACAGAGTGTGTTTTACATAAACCAGTACTGATATACTGTAATCTAACAATTGGTAATAGAGCACAGTGATTTACACCATTTTCTATTTTAAGCAAAATGAGGAAAGCTTATATATTACAATACAAACATAAATTGTTAAATAATCACAGATGGCTGCCAGACCCCAAGATAGACTTACAAAATTCACCACAGGCAATATATAATTCACTGAACAAATCAATTATTCAAACCATGAAATCCTCTATAACAAAAAAGCTTTGTTGTATAGAGCAAATAAGTTAATTGACCATTTAATCCAATATAACCTACAGGCAAAAATACATCTGAGCAGATGTTTACTCCAGAAAAAATGCTTTTATGTAAGCAACACTTATGAAAGAAAATTAGCAGCACACCAAGATGTGCACGAGGCAGAACTGGAGTTGGAAATCAAAAGGTAATTTAAAAACTAATACAATGTTTACAAAACATATACTGTTTTTTTTCAAAATGACATTAAGTTCATCAGAATTACTTCATCAATGTTAAACTGTTTCATCAAGTTTGATGCATACCTTCAGAGCGTCAAACATACTTTTTATAGTTTTTCATGCAAACTGATTACATGTTGGCTGTTTTTCCAAAAGTGTAGAATAAGATTAAGTTGAATGTTTATAAGAATGGGTTTATCAACTGCTCACTTCAAAACAACCGATAAGTAGCTCTGAAGCAGCATGCATAGAAACTACAGAAACATTAAATAAACAGTCAGTCATTTTCCAACCTGCTACATCCTAACACGGGGTCATGGAGGTCTGCTGGAGCCAATCCCAGCCAGAACAGGGCGCAAGGCAGGAACAAATCCCGGGCAGGGTGCCAGTCCACTGCAGGGCACACACACACCCACACACTAGGGACAATTTAGGATCGCCAATGCACCTAATCTGCACGTCTTTGGACTGTGGGAGGAAACTGGAGCACCCGGAGGAAACCCACGCAGACACGGGGAGAAAATGCAAACTCCACACAGGGAGGAAATGAGAAGCGAACCCAGGTCTTCTTAATGCGTGGCAGGAGCTCTACCCACTGCGCCAGCGTGCTGCCCCTTAAATAAACACACACACTATATATATATATATATATATATATATATATATATATATATATATATATATATATATATATATATATATATATATATATATATATATATATATATATATATATATAGACACACACAGAAACACAGAGTGCTCTCCATAATGTTTCTGACAAAGACATTTTTCCTTGATTTACCCCTCTTAAAATTGTAAATCAATCAAAAAATATCACTTTTTGTACATGGGTCCACACATTTCAGGGAACCATAATGTCTATGATAATAGTGATGGCAGGTATATTTAAGCATATCATCATATCACATCATATTTAGTACTTTGTTGCATAGCCCTCATGTGCAATGACTATTCCATGTCTGAGATTCATGGATACCACCAGGTGCTGAGTGTCTTCTCTGTGGATGCTCTGCCAAGCTTTCAATGCAGCCATCTTCAGCCCTCACTTGTTCTGGACGCCTCTCCCCTTGTTTTCTCTTTAGCATTTGGAAGGCAAGTTCAATTGGATTTAAGATGACTGGCTTGCCCTTTCAAGAATTTTCTATTTTTTAGCCTTGAAAAACCCCTGTGTTACCTTAGAAGTTTTATTCTTGTTTTTCCGCTTCATAATTAACAACTCGTCCTCATGGTGAACAATTGAAACTACAGACTCCAAAGGTAGTCTGTAAGTAGAAGCAAGCGATATTTCTTATGCCTGCACTAATGAAGCACTGAAATGCACCCAAGTAATCACAACACCTGTGACACCAATTGTCACAAGCATCAGGGTGCCCTGAAATGAGGGTACTGTATATAAAAAGTGTTGTCATTTCTACACAGTGTGACCAAAATGTATGCAAATACCCTTAAACTGAAGTATGTAAAGTGCACTTAATTACACCTGAATTGTTTTATTTGTAATTTTAAACTATGGAGTAGAGGGGTAAATTAAGGAAAATGTGTCTTTGTCCTAAAAATTATAGAGGGCACTGTACATACACACACACACACACACATAATATATATCACCTTCTGTTGTACAGAAGTAGCTGTGGTTCATAAAATATATAAGATAAAAAGACAGAAAACATAATGAAAATCTACATTAAAAGATAAACTTGCATTCTAAAGTGAAGAATTTTCTATAAATTTAAAAGAATATGTTGTTTGTTTTTGCAGCTTAGAGTTGGGCTTAGGTGAATGAACAAGCTTTAAAATTTAAAGAATACATTCTCTTTGAAGCAGCCAAGTTTTCAGTTTAAGAAAATACGTCTTATACTTTTCTGAGGCATCCGTGTGAAAACAATTAATTTACATTACATTCACTTTTTCCAAAGCGACTTACAACATTTGAGATACAATTGGTTTCATTTCTTTTCTTTTTCCAATTGGAGCACAGGCGGATGAAGTGACTTACTTAGGGTCACACAGTGTCAGTGGCAGGATTTGAACCCACAATCTTAGGGTTTGAAGTGCAAAGCCTTAATCACTGCGCCACACTGCCTGCACTCTTAGAACTAAATAATTAGGTAAGAATATGTTTTCTGATTGTTTGTCTACTCACGGATTTCAGTGCTAAAGCCATATGTGTGCATTTGCATGTTCACTCTGTGACAGACTGGCACCCTGGCCAGGATTATTCCTGGCTTGTGCCAGATGATTGCTGGCATTGGCTCCAGATGTCCCATAACACTGCCTGGATAAGTGGGTTAGGAAGATGGTCTACTCCTCACTGCAAATCAAGTGGCCATATCATCACAGGAATGCTAATGGATGAGGACAGCAATTATTTATAATAACAACAACAATATTTGGATGCAATGTGGCACAAAAATAGTGATGTTTTCCTGCAGTGAAGGAAACTGGGATTCACATGTGCTTGGGAGTTTGCATGTTCTCCCTAGATGGTCCAGTTTCCTCCCACAGTCCAAACACATGGAGGTTAGGTAGACTGAAATTGTGTGTCTTCCTGTTTACCCTGTGATGGACTGACACCCTGTCCAGCTATTGTTCCTGCCTTGCATCCAATGCTTGATGGGATAGGCTACACGACCCCACACTGGACAAGCAGGTTAGGAAGATGGGTGGATGGAT
Organism: Polypterus senegalus; assembly: GCF_016835505.1. Classification (NCBI taxonomy): domain Eukaryota; kingdom Metazoa; phylum Chordata; class Cladistia; order Polypteriformes; family Polypteridae; genus Polypterus; species Polypterus senegalus. Next base: position 87,910,566 of record NC_053162.1, read on the forward strand.
GGATAGACGGATGGATGAATGAATGAATGAATGGATGGATGCATATCTATTTAGTTCTTGTCACCTGATTACATACTACATGCCTTCTCAATGTTCTAACTGAAACATACACACACATTATCAATGTAGAGGCTGTAGGCAGTCTTTGACTTAAAGAAATAACATTTTGTTATTTCACTGTATAAGAATAAAAGTAAACTAAATGTGCCTCTTTAAGTTATTATTGTCTAGTTGTCTAAAGAACAGATGCAGCAATTCACATATACCCATCAACATTCAATAATGTCAATAACTGGTGCATTGGTGAGGTCTATCCGAGGTGAATCCACACAGAGAAAGACAATTGGGGTAATTGGCGACATGAAGTGCACAGCCAGGCTTCTTTAAAAATGTTTAAATGTCACAACAATGGCTTGCTTTTTACCTTCTTTAAATAATGTGGTACATACTCAAGACGTGAATTAATTCTCATTAACATGTTTGGCTTAAAAAAAGGAATGCATTTTGATGGGATTTAAGCATTATTCCTTCACCTGTGGAACTGTTTACATTTAAGTCCTACTGTAAGCTGCAAGAACAGAAAAGATATTTTTAAAACTTATAAAAAACACTTCACTTTAAAAATCAATTTTATGTAGCAAACTGATATATACCATGATAAATATAAAAAACTGACTTGAAAGTGAGATGAAATATCCTAAAACATGAAACCTGAACAAACAGACGTCATGCTATATCACACATCACATAATATATACAGTGCATAGTGACAAATGTACAGTCCAGTAATGATTAATAAAGTATCTATCTATCTATCTATCTATCTACATCTTTACTAGTCTAAACTGCACTGCATTCATTCAAAGTAGCCACTATAAGGCCTTTGTTAAGGAAACTAAATTAAAAACAAAAACTTTCATGCAAGTAATAGACAAATAAAATTTACATTTTCTCTTGCAAAAGCTTTGCAAATTCAGTCTCATCTTTAAAACAACAACTTTTATGACAGACTTCATTGCAGCATTTACTTCAGTCACAGCCCAAGAACAGATTTTAATTATTTGGTCAAAGAAAATCTAACCAAATATATTATTGGGTGGGAGTGCATTTCGGTTTCACTATATTGTTTTATATACTTATGTTTACTGCATGTAATATTGTATATGGTGTTGTTTAATTCTATGTACCCTGTTCATATATACATGTAACACCAAGAGAAATTCCTAGCAATTATGGTACCTGCCAATAACGTTCAAGTTCAACACTTTTGATGCAGGATATGCCTGCCATTACTGTTACACTGACCAGATTACACCTACTGGGCCTGGAAAGGACCTCAGATTGTTTGATGGTGACAGAATTACAGATCCAGTGTGTACTATTGTTATATATTTTACGTCATATTGTAGTATATCCTGGAATATCTTGGGATGGCTTCAGTGGCCATTTGGCACAGGATTACTATACATACCCTGTTTTATCACCTCAAAAGAACTTTGAGGCTTCAAGAGATTTACATTTTCTGGAGATGCACGAACCAGAGCTTTGTTTGTCAACCAGCTTAACTTGACTTGATTTACTTTACATTACTGTTTATACCATAGGTCTCACAAACCTTAAAGAATACAAAAACCTAATATGTCTAATGCACAGATAAGAGTATTACTACTATCATGTCTGCTTTCTGATTCAGGCTGTGTATGATGGCCTACTAAGTCTTACGAACCTCCACATCTGGGGCAAGAGTGAGTCACCATCTTGTGCTCTTTCCTCAGGAAGAAGATCTTGAGCACATTCTCAGCAGCTGCCAAAAGCACTTGCAGACGGATGTTGTAACTGGCACCACAACCAAGTGCTGAGAGCAGCTGCAGACACAGTTGCTGCTGCCATAACCATCAGCAAACATCACCAACCTAAGCAGTCTATCACCTTCATTAAGGCAGGTGAGAAGTACACCACACAACCGAGATCTGCAGCAGGCCTCCTAAACTCAGCTGCCAATTGGCAGATGAGGGTAGACCAGGGCAAGCAGCTAAGGTTTCCAGAGCACATCGCCACAATCTTGCTCCACCCAGACATGGTCATTTTCTCTAACACCACCAAACAAGTGACCATGATAGAACTCGCTGTACCCTGGGAGGAGTGCATGGACAAACCACAGGATAGGAAACATGAGAAATATCAGGAGTTAGTACAACAATGCAGGAGGCACAGTTGGAAGACTACCTGTGAGCCAATAGAGGTGGCATATCAAGGTTTTGCAGGCTGCTCTCTCAGCCGAGTCATGGCCAAACTTGGCATTTAGGGTGGTAGCAAAGAGGAGAGCCATCAGGGCGATTACAGCTGCTGCAGAGAGGGCTAATAGGTGGATGTGGCTGAAGAGGGAGGATCCTTGGTCCACAGCTATTGGGATTCAAGCTGGGGACTGATCACCCCCAGCTGGGTCGCCAGGGTGAGGGTGTATGATGTTGGGAAAGACTGAAAACATCCGAAGACACCAGGATACATTACTGAAAATCTATCCCAGCACACCCAAAGATGCATATATGTTACAGAGTGCTATGTTTTATTTTAAATGTTATATTTGTAAATATGACCTGCACTCTGAGCCAGTTTACTAGCTCTATAACAATAAATTGAACTGTGACTTAACAACTAAACTGGACAAAATGGAGAAAGCTAGTTCTATTATGTTTTACATTAATTTATTAAATATCTGCTAAATTATTAACTGTCATTGTGTGCTATGTTATAACATTTCATAATTACAATAATTCCTGTTAATATTTGTTATTTGAAGATACAAGTACCTTTCAGGTCGACTATAAGATGTTATTGAATTTAAGGGGGGTAAAGGATCAAATCCCATCATGGCCTGAGTTGTCACCTCCTGAAGAAAAAGAACAACATGTTAAACAGGTTCAAATTATTAATTTAAAATACTCCAAATACGCAATAAATTCACAAAAAGCTATACATTTAAATATAAATGTAATAATTCAGAATATTATTACACACACACACACACACAGATAAACTGGGGCTACTAAAAAAACACTCCAATATTTTGTGCGAGCTAAAAGTTTTTGTAAAAATTATACTCGTTTAAATGAGTGTCCAAAATAAACATGCAAAAGTGTTCATAACAATATTTTATATAAAAAAGTAGATTCAAAATGCTTACATATTGTGTATTAAATTGCCAAGAAAATCTCACATTACTTGTGTTGCATAATCCATGCCAGCGATTCAGTGATATAAACAAAATATGCAAAACGTTTGCTTTTCTGGTAAAATAATATTACCTAATTACTTCTGGAATTTGACAAGAGTAACAAAATTTTTTATTTTTTCCAAGGACATTTTTCATGTTGCTTGCCATTGTACAGAACTGACATATCTGACTTCTGTTATATCACTTCTTTCTCTCTACTCTGTATGAAAACACAAGAAACTTTTTCTTGGCCACCACTAAAATGAGCAACAGGTAAGTAAAATTAAAAATATATAATTTTTGGGAGTAGAATTCCTTAAACCTTTTTCTTTTGATATATTGACTGGGCCATGCAAACAAGACAAAGAACAGTTGCTGATGTTTGTGCTTTTGCCAGCACGTTATGCTTGTTAAAAAAAAAACATAAATCTGTTGATTTCTTTCTTCATTAAGTTTATCCTTAATACCATAAAATGTTTCCTTTACCTTGCTTTTCACACATTACTCACTGAAGTTTAAAATAATGTTGCAAATGAAGACAGAATTATATAGTGTAGCATGAATTGTCTAGCATCTCGTGGATACAACAACAAATGTAACAAATAACAGTTTTAAAGACCACAAGCAGCTCCATAAACAATAATTTTCAATAAAGTGTAATTTTACTAGTTTTTTCATGAAATGGCAAAAATTCTACAAGCTAAATATTAGTTTAGATAAACTTCATTAATCCCATGATCATTAAATAATGACACAGACCATATGCCTTTTGAATTTCATTACCATTTTACAGTATAGGTATGGGAAAAATTACAGTAACTTTGGAAAACCCAAATAATCTATACCTTACATTACAGCATGAGCTGTATTTAACAAATTTCAAGTCTCTTTCACCAACACACACTAAACTTTATAATGAGTACCCTTACTGCTGGTGTGATGCTAAACTCTTACTCTAGGAAGGGCATTGAGATGTTGCCTGCACTTTACATTTACATTGAATTAATTTTTACCCCATTTGCAATGTTTGTTGTTGTATGATTTGTGCTGCAACCGTCTGGAATTTCCTTCAAGATTTATCAGGTTTCTATCTATAGCTACTGATAATGTGTAATAGTCACCACACATGCAAACCAAAAGTTCATTTTACACAATATAATTTCTAATTTTTGCATCACTACATTTGAATTTTCTAGACAGATGTTTGAGCGAATTACATCATTATACTAACTTGTCAAAACCAAAACCACCCTCGACCCTCTGCAGTTCGCATACCAGGATATAAACAAATATATAAAAATAAAATAAGAAAAAAAGCATTGTTCAAAAAATGCATGCAAATCAAAACTGTACATCTTCTGTACAGTGATTTTTTTATGAAAAGTTGGTATGCATGATACTAACCACAGGCAGAGCAGCCATGGCCTCTTTTATCTCTGACAAAACTACATGTCGATGTATGCTGCGTGGAGCACTTTGATATCTCATCTTCCTCCTAATAACACAACAAAAAGTTACATAGTTAATACCATTCTACTTTCAGATGATATACCACCCGAAATAAATTACTTTTATAAAGGAAGGCTTGCTTATTTAATAAGTAATTTAAATTAAACGACTCAATAATTGATCAAGGTTTCACAAAAAAAAAAAACCTGATATACTGCTGTTACACATTGTATAGGGAACAAGAAATCATTGCATAACAGGTAACATTTACTGTAGTACTTGAACAGCATCTGCACACTTAATGTAATTTTTTCCCCCATTTACATCAAGAGAAAATAAAAAAGTCACACTCTGTGGTTTAGTGCAAATTGGTGTACCTTTTATCTTCAAATTACATGATCTAGGGTTTTACTGTATGGTTTCAACAGTGTGATAACATTCTGTAGTTTGAATGTGTCTGGTGTTATTGCGTGGATAATAAATTGATTTGTGTACATTGAGTATCCATTGTGAAATCAGCTGCTGGAATTGACAGACGGCTTACTAGTCATAAATATTTGGACAGAGACAACATTTTTCGAATTTTGGTTCTGTACATTACCACAATGAATTTTAAATGAAACAACTCAGATGCAGTTGAAGTGCAGACTTTCAGCTTTAATTCAGTGGGGTGAACAAAATGATTGCATAAAAATGTGAGGGAACTAAAGCATTTGTTTTTAACACAATCCCTTTATTTCAGGGGCTCAAAAGTAATTGGACAATTGACTCAAAGGCTATTTCATGGGCAGGTGTGAGCAAGTCCGTCGTTATGTCATTATCAATTAAGCAGATAAAAGGCCTGGAGTTGATCTGAGGTGTGGTGCTTGCATGTGGAAGATTTTGCTTTGAACAGACAACATGCGGTCAAAGGAGCTCACCATGCAGGTAAAAGAGGCCACCCTTAAGCTGCAAAAACAGAAAAAGCCCATCCAAGAAATTGCTACAATATTACGAGTAGCAAAATCTACAGTTTGGTACATCCTGAGAAATAATGCAAGCACTGGTGAACTCAGCAATGCAAAAAGACCTGGACGTCCACAGAAGACAACAGTGGTGGATGATCGCAGAATCATTTCCATGGTGAAGAGAAACCCCTTCACAACAGCCAACCAAGTGAACAACACTCTCCAGGGGGTAGGCGTATCGATTTTCAAGTCTAACATAAAGAGAAGACTGCATGAAAGTAAATACAGAGTGCATTGCAAGGTGCAAGCCACAAATAAGCCTCAAGAATAGAAAGGCTAGATTGGACTTTGCTAAAGAACATCTAAAAAAGTCAGCACAGTTCTGGAAAAACATTCTTTGGACAGATAAAACCAAGATCAACCTCTACCAGAATGATAGCAAGAAAAAAGTATGGAGAAGGCGTGGAATAGCTCATTATCCAAAGCATACCACATCATCTGTAAAACACAGTGGAGGCAGCATGATGGCTTGGGCGTGCATGGCTGCCAGTGGCACTGGGACACTAGTGTTTATTGATGATGTGACACAGGACAGAAGCAGCCGAATGAATTCTGAGGTGTTCAGAGACATACTGTCTGCTCAAATCCAGCTAAATGCAGTCAATTTGATTGGGCGGCATTTCATGATACAGATGGAGAATGACCCAAAACATACAGCCAAAGCAACCCAGGAGTTTATTAAAGCAAAGAAGTGGAAAATTATTGAATGGCCGGGTCAGTCACCTGATCTTAATCCAATTGAGCATGCATTTCACTTGTTGAAGACTAAACTTCCGACAGAAAGGCCCACAAACAAACAGCAACTGAAAGCCGCTGCAGTAAAGGCCTGGCAGAGCATTAAAAAGGAAGAAATGTCCATGAGTTCAAGACTTCAGGCTGTCATTGCCAGCAAAGGGTTTTCAACCAAGTATTAGAAATAAACATTTTATTTCCAGTTATTTAATTTGTCCCATTACTTTTGATCCCCTGAAATGAAGGGATTGTGTTAAAAAAATACTTTAGTTCCCTCACATTTTTATGCAATCTTTTTGTTCAACCCAATGAATTAAAGCTGAATGTCTGCTGAGTTGTTTCATTTAAAATTCATTGTGGTAATGTACAGAACCAAAATTAGAAAAAAGTTGTCTCTGTCCAAATATTTATGGACCTAACTGTATATATCTTCTGCACAGTGATTTTTTATGAAAAGTTGGTATGCATGATACTAACCACATGCAGAGCAGCCATGGCCTCTTTTATCGCTGACAAAACTACATGTTGACATATATATTGTGGCGAGCGGCTGGGGGTGATACACCTCCTCCAGACCATGAGGGGGCAACCGCCCTGGTGGCTATGGGGACCACGGGAAAGGAGCATGGAAGCTCAACGCTATAGGGGCCCATGGTCAACACCAGCGGGTGCCTGGATGCCTGATGAGCTCTGGCCCTCAACACTTCCGCCACACCCGGAAGTGCTGGGGGGAAGAAGACCAGGGACACCCGGAGTGCTTCCGGGTACACAGCCGGCACTTCCGCCACACCAGGGAGTGCCGGCAGAAGCTCATTGGGAGGCACCTGGAGCATGTCCAGGTTGATATAAAAGGGGCCGTCTCCCTCCATTCGATGGCTGGAGTCAGGTGGAATAAGGAGAGAGCTCAGAGGAGAGGAGTGGAGGCGGACCTGAAGACAGAGGCATTGGAAAGAGGCCTGGACAAAGGGTGTTGATACGGGAACTTTGGGTTCTGTGCACTGTAAATAATAGTTGAACATAATTAAACGTGTGTTGGTTGGTGAACCATCGGTGTCCGCACCGGCTTCCACAATATATACTGTATATATAAGGTACAATTAGTTGGTGTTGCAGAGAAGTGTCTACTGAGCATCACACTGCTGTAAAATCAGTTGTAATATGCTGTCTGCCAAACACATTTTACAGCACAGCTAATATGGAAAACAAAAATTCAAATATACTTTTGCAATTGGTTTTCAGGTTTCAGAAGCTTTTGAGAATTAAATGAATACTAGCAGAATACCCGCGCTTCGCAGCGGAGAAGTAGTGTGTTAAAGAAGGTACGAAAAAGAAAAGGAAAAATTTGAAAACCAACGTAACTTAATTGTTAATGTAATTGTTTTGTCATTGATATGAGTGTTGTTCTCATATCTATCTATCTATATATATATATATATATATGTTGTTTTCATATCTATCTCTATATATATATCTGTATCTATCTATCTCTATATATATATATATATATATATATATATATATATATATATATATATATATATATATATATATATATATATATATATATACCAGCTTGGCAAGAAGGAAAGAGAAAGAAAAGGAAACATTTTGAAAATAACGTAACATGATTGTCAATGTAATTGTTTTGTCACTGTTATGAGTGTCGCTGTGATATACATATATATATATATATATATATATATAGCAAAATACCGTGCTTCGCAGCGATGTCATGTGTTAAAGAAGTTATGAAAAGAAAAGGAAACATTTTAAAAATAATGTAACATGATTGTCAAAGTAATTGTTTTGTGTATTTGGCGGCAGCGTCACAAAGTTTTTTTCGTCTAGCTGCATCAGAAAATGTACCACAACGTCTGACACGCCTCCTTTTTAGTGTTTTCTCACAGCTTGGATTGCTGCTGTCATATATATACACACACACACACACACACACACACACACACACACACACATACATATATATATACACATACATATCTTCATATCTACATATCTACATATACACACACATATATATATATATATATGTGTGTGTGTATATATATATATATATATATATATATATATATATATACATACATATACATACATACATATATACACATACATATACTTGTGTGTATGTTTGTATGTGTCTATATGTGTGTGTATAGCTTTGGTCACTGAGTGCAAGGGAAAAATAATAAAATATAGTCTAAGTTATTAAACAGTAAAACATTAACGTTTTAAGAAGTACAGGTACATTGAGCACTACTGGAGTGGTTTCAGGTAAACTACATTTTAAAGACTGTGTAACACAACAGGTAAGTAACTAACAGCAGCTAAAATGTATATGGATCATCTCTCGGTAGTTGATCCCTTTTGAAAGGCGCTACACGACGGCTGTGGTATAGAAATTACATTTTCTATGTGAGCGTTCAAATTTGTGCCTGTGGTAATGTGCCTTACCGGCATTTAAAGAAAATTAGTTTTGTGTCCTCTGCAGTGTTAAGAGAGAAAGGCTTTGGTTTGGGATAAAAGGAAAAAAGGTGTAAAGAAAGGAAAGTTGCCTTTTTCTTTTATATAGTATAGAGAGATGTGTTCGCTGCGTTATGATCGCCTTGTGTAAACTGGTGAGACGTCCCTGCCATTAATCAGCTGTGATGGCACTGTCAGTCCTCCACTCGTGTGCGTGTTTCATAATCCGAGGTGAGGACCTCATAATCGTATACGTGCAAAAGAAAGTGTGAATCGCCTTAATATTATTTTTCCGTGGTGTAGAAAAGGGGTCCCGTGTTTGCACTTGTCTGGGCTATAGCGCAGGGGGAGGATGAAAAAAATTAAAAGTGCTCACTTTGACTTAAGGCAGAAGCGCAGTCAGCGTCTCAAAGGCGGCACAGCTATGCGCGCTGGCTGGCTGCTCGACTTTTGCTGGGCAGGAGACCACAGTTTTGCAGACACGTTCATGATATCAAAAGTCTCAGCGCTCTTTGGAGGTCATTCATATATTATATATATAGCAAAATCCCGCGTCGCAGCGGAGAAGTAGTGTGTTAAAGAAGTAATGAAAAAGAAAAGGAAACATTTTAATAATAACGTAACATGATTGACATTGTCATGAGTGTTGCTGTCATATATATGCCTGCCTAAATAAGTCACCCTCGCTTTGCTCTTACTTTATTTACCGTTCATTTAATCATGGCTATTGGCGGAAAAATTATAAAATGGAAGGAGGATGGCTTTACCAAAACAATTATTGATGGCGAATCGATTATTCATAAAGCTTGAATTGGTGATGTTTTTCTGTGTTAACCTCATATTTTTCAGACTTCTTCTCAAACTAAGGTGGTGCGAGGGTAAAATGAATCGGGATGCGCTGATCAATGTAATCGTGTACAGTACCAGGAAATCATGCATTGACAAAAGCTCCCTTTGCTTGTAATGCAAAGTGTGATTAAATGCATTATTTTTAACGCGTTATGGAGCACATGCATCGAAGCTTCTCAGCTGTGCTTGTGCTAAGAAAAGGAAAGATTTTAAAAATAACGTAACACGATTGTCAATGTGACCTTTTGTAAGTAGTGCCTGGAGGATTCAGTGTGGAGAAACTCTATAGAGACAGCGTGTGTATTAACTTGTGGATTTTTCTGTGAGTATTTGGTGGCAGTCTGACAAAGTTGCTTCGGAAGACGGCATTAGCCGCGGAGCTCAGCTCAGACCGAAATTAGATGAATGGGAGGGGAGATGATGACGTGACTCCCCCACCCGCCTTAACTGTCAATCCCCACAAACACAGTCTCGGAATTTGCATAAGCACACCCCTTCACCTACAATTTTAACTTAGTTACAAAGTGATCAAAACTCGTTTATATCCTCGTCCTCTCATTAAACTTGTATCCCGCATTACCTGTGGGCATGTGAAACGCCAGCGGTAGCCTGTCTATGAACTTAATTTAAAGTTTAGGTTTACACCTTGCTTTCTTTCCGAGGCAGCAACACTCATGAATATGGTAGTATATGTCACTCGCTCGCTTCTTATTGTTTTTCGCTGCCTTCTCAATTATATAATGCATGTTTTCTTAAGCGCTTTTTGGAGGTCTTCCTGGTTTTCTACGCACTGCGTTGACAATCAGTTCACGTGATTACGTGGGAGGCGTGATGATGTCACACGAAACTCCGCCCTTCCAGCTCAACTCCATTACAGTTAATGGAGAAAAATACCTTCCAGTTATGACCATTAGGCGTAGAATTTCGAAATGAAACCTGCCCAACTTTTGTAAGTAAGCTGTAAGGAATGAGCCTGCCAAATTTCAGCCTTCTACCTACACGGGAAGTTGGAGAATTAGTGATGAGTGAGTGAGTGAGTGAGTGAGTGAGTGAGTGAGTGAGTGAGTGAGTGAGGGCTTTGCCTTTTATTAGTATAGATTCTACACAAAAGTCATATTTTTATATGTTAAATTTATATGTTAGAGTTATATGGAAATTTCGCTGAATACAGAGGTTTTTACTAGTTCACAGAGGTACTTGGCTGATGTTTTCTGCATAAAATATACAAGGCATCCGGAAAGTATTCACAGCACATCACTTTTTCCATATTTTGTTATGTTACAGCCTTATTCCAAAATGGATTAAATTCATTTTTTTCCCCAGAATTCTACACACAACATCCCATAATGACAACGTGAAAAAAGTTTACTTGAGGTTTTTGCAAATTTATTAAAAATAAAAAAACTGAGAAATCACATGTACATAAGTATTCACAGCCTTTGCTCAATACGTTGTCGATGCACCTTTGGCAGCAATTACAGCCTCAAGTCTTTTGAATATGATGCCACAAGCTTGGCACACCTATCCTTGGCCAGTTTCGCCCATTCCTCTTTGCAGCACCTCTCAAGCTCCATTAGGTTGGATGGGAAGCGTCGGTGCACAGCCATTTTAAGATCTCTCCAGAGATGTTCAATCAGATTCAAGTCTGGGCTGTGGCTGGGCCACTCAAGGACATTCACAGAGTTGTCCTGAAGCCACTCCTTTGATATCTTGGCTGTGTGCTTAGGGTCGTTGTCCTGCTGAAAGATGAACCGTCACCCCAGTCTGAGGTCAAGAGCAGTCTGGAGCAGGTTTTCATCCAGGATATCTCTGTACATTGCTGTAGTCATCTTTCCCTTTATCCTGACTAGTCTCCGAGTTCCTGCCGCTGAAAAACATCCCCACAGCATGATGCTGCCACCACCATGCTTCACTGTAGGGATGGTATTGGCCTGGTGATGATCGGTGCCTGGTTTCCTCCAAACGTGACGCCTGGCATTCACACCAAAGAGTTCAATCTTTGTCTCATCAGACCAGAGAATTTTGTTTCTTATGGTCGGAGAGTCCTTCAGGTGCCTTTTGGCAAACTCCGGGCGGGCTGCCATGTGCCTTTTACTAAGGAGTGGCTTCCGTCTGGCCACTACCATACAGGCCTGATTGGTGGATTGCTGCAGAGATGGTTGTCCTTCTGGAAGGTTCTCCTCTCTTCACAGAGGACCTCTGGAACTCTGACAGAGTGACCATTGGGTTCTTGGTCACCTCCCTGACTAAGGCCCTTCTCCCCAGATCGCTCAGTTTAGATGGCCGGCCAGCTCTAGGAAGAGTCCTGTTGGTTTCGAATTTCTTCCACATACAGATGATGGAGGCCACTGTGCTCATTGGGACCTTCAAAGCAGCAGAAATTTTTCTGTAACCTTCCCCAGATTTGTGCCTCAAGACAATCCTGTCTCGGAGGTCTACAGACAATTCCTTTGACTTCATGCTTGGTTTGTGCTCTGACATGAACTGTCAACTGTGGGACCTTATATAGACAGGTGTGTGCCTTTCCAAATCATGTTCAATCAACTGAATTTACCACAGGTGGACTCTCAATTAAGCTGCAGAAACATCTCAAGGATGATCAGGGGAAACAGGATGAACCTGAGCTCAATTTTGAGCTTCATGGCAAAGGCTGTGAATACTTATGTACATGTGCGTTCTCAATTTTTTTATTTTTAATAAATTTGCAAAAATCTCAAGTAAACTTTTTTCATGTTGTCATTATGGGGTGTTGTGTGTAGAACTCTGAGGAAAAAAATGAATTTAATCCATTTTGGATTAAGGCTGCAACATAACAAAATGTGGAAAAAGTGATGCGCTGTGAATACTTTCCGGATGCACTGTACAAAGTTGCAATTCTCAAATAAAAAAGATTTCTCATTCTTCCCAATAAAAAGTCAAACAAACAGTGACACAGACTGAAACCTTTGCTATGTGTATCAACATGTCTGACACATACTTGCATGATCTTTCTGAATATTAGCAAATGTTTTTACCACTGCAATTAATTTAACCATCAATGTCAACATATAAGCTATCATACAACGTATCTAATATAAGGGGTCCATGCAAAGATCCTGAACCTGCAATGATCCTGAGCAGCAGGATTATTAATACAGAAATAAGGGGAAAAAATTAACACTCAGCTTTATATAATTTTCTTAAAGAGCACCCTATTGTAGAGAAAGGCATTCTATACTCTATTATATATTAAGAAGTCACATCAGGAAAGGTCAGCAAAGGTTAGGTTGGGGAGCATGCACTGGTAAAGCACGTTGTTACACCCACCACACAACATAACAGCTTGGGATCCTGGCTGGCAACCACCCAAGGCAGACATGCGGTCCAGTCCCATCCCCCGGAAAAGACTATCTATCTTCCACAGCCAACTGTTACAGCATCCCCTTGGCATGGTCCAGCCACTCGAGTCCTCAAAAATAAGGATTCTGCGAGCCAGATCATCCCTGGGGGAATCACACCACATTGCTGTAGTCCTGTAACTGACTTTCCCTCACAATGCAGATAATGGGCCTCATTTGGGACTCCATGAGCAACCTCTCTTTCAATATAAAGCCAAACCAGCGGTACCCAAGAATTCTCTGAAGAGAAACAGTACTGAAGAAGTCCAGTCTTCGTCTCAGGTCACTGGATAGCATCCATGTCTTACACCAGGACTCTAAAGACTTGGATCTTCATTCTTTTGCAAAGATATCAGGAGCGCCACACACCCCTTTCAAGAAACCTCTTGATCCGCGATGCTCTCCGAATCCGTCTACTGACTTCATAGAAAAAGTCATCAGAGACATGAATGTCACTGGCGACATAAGTAAACCTCTCGACAAAGTCGACATTCTCTCCGCAAACAGACACACTGCTGATGGCTGTGACTTAGAGGTCATTAAAGGCTTGGAACTTGGTTTTTATTCAGGACACTTGCAACCCCAGACACTCAGACTCCTCGCTCAGTCTCTTGAAAGCACTGACCAGAGCCTCCATTAACTCAGTGAAGATCACAGTATCATTGGCAAAGTCAAGATCAGTGAATCTTTCTTCACCAACAGATGCCCCACAGCTGCTGGACTCCATGACCCTGCCCAACACCCAGTCCAAGCAAGCCCTGAACAGAGTAGGAGCAAGAACACAACCCTGACAAACCCCAGAATCAACTGAGAAAAACGCAGAGGATCTGCCACCATTCTGTACAGTGCTAACAATACTAGTGGTACAGGCCGACCATGATATCCAGCAATTTTGGGGGGTTCCCACAATGTCTCAGGATGTCCCACAGGGCAGCTCGATCAACTTTATAAAAAAATTGACAAAGGCAGGGTTATCCCCCTGTAGTTGCCACAATCCAGGTAATCACCCTTCACTTTCCAAACGAGGATGACAAGTCCAGTTTACCAGTCATTTGGGATGACAGTTGGAAGCAGCTGGACAAGTTCACCCCAGATACCACAGATCCCTGCAGCCTTCCCTACCCTCATCTAGTTCACCACCTGTGCAAACTCAGTGAGAATGGGTGGTTGGAGGATCAGCATCAAGAACTGTGGCCCCACAGCTGTCCAACGTCCAAAGTGGTGGATCATATTTATCACCTGAGCTGACTGCAACTCTCTGAGGAACAGATTCTGATGTGCGTAATGCTTCGAATCCACTGTAAGCAGGACGTGGGTCACTAGACCATAGATGGTGTGTCACTTGTTCACAGATTCCACACCTATCCTCAGAGCCCTCACAGATGTCCTTTTCAGTTCCTGGTACAGACCAGAGTTGCCATCAAGCCATGCACTGCAACTCCTCTTGACGATATCCACAGTGCAATGCGAAATGAAACGCCTCCTTCTGGGAATACCAAAAACACCAACAAAACCCTCAGCACCCTTCAGGGTCTTGTCACGGAAGGTCTCCCACATCACATTAGGATCAGCAGTCACACCTAAGTCTGCAAGTTCCCCACACAAACTAACTAGAAGCAGCCTGATCTTGGAGTCTGGCCAGGTCTAGCCTCATTCTCCTAGTAGGTGGCAGCCTACTGGATCTAAGCTGGATCTTCAAAGTAGCAACAAGTCTGTGGTTAGAACTCACGTACTGGACACTTCTGTGGACCCTGCACTTCTGTAGGAGCCTCCAGCATCTGCACACGAGGATGTGATCAATCTCCTTCACGCCACCACTAGTACTGAAACCAAGTCCAATGATGCGACTGAGGGCGCTGGAACCAGGATCCACTGATCCGCAGCCCCCGACCTTTTGCAAAGTCAAGGAACAGATGGGCCGCCTCAAATTGGGACTCGAGTACTGCTGTGCAGCAAGCGATACTTCAGCACCATACCAGTTATGATCCCCAACAGGCCTGACCCCACTGGCTCCAAGACGGTTTTGACTACTCTAGGGATGAGGCTCCCGAAGACCACACAGGTTAGAAGGTGACTAACTCATGATTTTTCAAAAAAGGTAACTGATAATACAGCTGGATTGTGTGGTATAGTGGGTCCACGGCTTCTGAAAAAAGTCAGGTTTTTTAAATCCGTATAGCCGTGTCGTTCTCCGTGGGCGCGATTGCACAACCGCGGGGAGTTAATGGGGTGATTGGAGCGAGTCGTACCTGCACGTGAGGGTGCGGTCACTCTTGTTTGCCTCATTGGCTTCCTGCAGTGTGTAATTAAGACGCTGTGCCCACGGAGGCAGAGAGAGGGGGATAAATCAGGAATTGTGGAAAAAAAGAGATAAATCGGGGAAAGAAATGGAAGGAGGTAGAACGATGTGAGAAGGAGGTTAAAGTACGGCAATGGCAGTCTAGGCTGGATGATCTGGCCACCTTGAGAGAGAGACAGAACGAGAGGGGGCCCCGCGAAGGAGCGTTAGATGGAGCTCTAGGGGCTAGTTAAGCCCCACTGACAATTAGTGAGTGGGGTGAGCAGGAGAGGTGTCATCCCGCAGGATCTGAGGAGCGACTACGGGTGCGCGAAAGATCACGGGAGGAGAGCCAGCCTCGTCAGTCTGGCAGTGACGTCCGTTTGGAGGCCAAGACGGAGGTTGACAGAAGGAGCTCGTGACCGTTGGGTCTCTGCGGCTGCAAGTAATGGTGAGCCGGGGAGAGAGTGATGGAGGTGGGCCAGAGAACAAGAAGGGTGTGAGAGACTGTGTTTTTTTAACCTCTACATTTTTTACCTCAGATTTTAAAGGATTTATTTATTGTCGATGGTTTTAACCCCACTGGACACTTGATTTTTATGGATTTATTTATTGAACTTTGACTCTGCACTTTTGCACTTTTTGTTTTTGAATAAAGCACTTTATGAAATATCCCCTGGCCTTGAGAGATTTGTCCCTATGTGTCAGCTCATCTCGGTGACATTATCAACGGTGTTGGGTTCAAGGGCTCCTAAACAACAATAGGGGGATGGAGTCGAACTCGCATCGTCACAGATTGTTCTTAATTATATTCACCAGCCCACTAAATGGTAAGAAAGTTACTTTAAATTAAACTTTGAACACTCAGGGTCTGTCTGGACAGACAGAAAGTAGAAAAGACTCAGCAGACTAAATGTGAATACAGGTCACAAAGCCATCATTTACATTTTCATTAGCCTGCTAATCAAATTAGAAATGATATCAATTGCATTAATTTACATTAAATGCAACAATCAATGATGACTAATTTGTGGCCTTTTCGGTTCAAAGCTGTAAGCACTGTAACATTGTTAAGGGTGATGCAGAGCATTTCTTAAAAAATAAAAAGGGAACATACAAAGAAAAAATAATTACACATATATTGTGTATTGAAGTGTATGATCACAAAAAAGGAGCAATAAAAAAAAAACTGAAGCTGAACAAATAAATAAGATGCCAATCTCTAAAATGACTCACTGATTGTGTACATCAGAAAAGTTCAAATGGTAATGGTAAAATTGCAGTAACTCATATGTAATGCATTTTGAAGTATTTCATGGTCATTCACTTAAATGTTTTTAAGTAAACTTCTTATTTAAGAAAGCTTATTTTGTAGCTATGAACTTCCAGTAGTGTTAATTTTTAATCATTATTATAGTTTAATCAGCCCAGATGAAGAAATATTGAGCCTCAAAATGCACTTCTACCATCTTGCTCCTCTACCAACGGAAACTACCTGGACATGCATCAAACAAAGTAAACTTTAGTACCTGCTACTTAAGAGTGGGAGTGACTGCAGTTTTTTCATAGTCTTGACTTTTTTTTACTCATATGCTGCACCAGCAAATCATTTTCTTAACTTACACACTTCTAAACATATCAAGTGTTATATATAACTATATCTTCTTTATTTGTTTTCTTCCATTTATTTGTCTGCCTTTTTCTTTTTAAAACTTTGCTTTACTTTTTTCATCATAAATTTCCTTGCGGGCGGCACGGTGGCGCAGTGGTAGCGCTGCTGCCTCGCAGTTAGGAGACCCGGGTTCGCTTCCCGGGTCCTCGCTGCGTGGAGTTTGCATGTTCTCCCGTGTCTGCGTGGGTTTCCTCCGGGTGCTCCGGTTTCCTCCCACAATCCAAAGACATGCAGGTTAGGTGGATTGGCAATTCTAAATTGGCCCGTGGGTGTGTTTGTGTGTGTCCTGCAGTGGGTTGGCACCCTGCCCAGGATTGGTTCCTGCCTTGTGCCCTGTGTTGGCTGGGATTGGCTCAGGCAGACCCCCGTGACCCTGTATTCGGATTCAGCGGGTTAGAAACTGGATGGATGGATGGAATTTCCTTGCAACTTTAATGTTATTTGTATGTAGTATACTGTTCTTGTTCTCATTTACTTTGTTCCCTTATAGCTGTTACCTTCTTTTTAAATGGATATTTTTCAAAACAAAGCATTACAATAACTTAAGAGTTAAGGAACATCTTAATAAACAGAGTTATTCGCTACATTTAACGAGGAGTTGTTAGCTACATTCAAATCACAAAGAGCAATTTTGATTTAACACCAAAGCTTTCACTTGTCCATTTTCTGAAGCTTCTTTTTTTAATACAGCATGATGTGGGGCAAGAAGCTCTATTTTGCAACAAAGGGCACACAGTGCAGGGAATGTTGTGTAAAATATTATAATCAAGGATATTAACTCAGTTTTAGATGCAAAAAGTTTATACTCCGTTTAGTAAGGTAAGACAGCGTTCCTTGGCTGCATGCTGTACTGTGGGAAAATAAAGGAATGGACAGAAGTTTTGTTCTATATATTTATTTATGTATTTGAAAAAGAACTTGATAAATAAGGCTCCCTTGCTCTACAATTTTCTTCTAGTACCCATTTAAATGAAAATTCTCTATTTGCTACTTACTGAAATACTAAAGAAATAGAGCAGTACTTAGAAGCAATGTAAATTTTACATTTGATGTAAAAATAGTAGGAGTATATGAAGGAATGTTTCACTCTTCTTGAATGTAGTCATTATATAATGACGAAGATAAAGTTACATTATACTGAACAGTCTGGTGTGTTCTTTAATGAAACTGCAGTATACAGCTTAAAGCTGCAGCTAGTAATACAGTATGTTGCTAATTTTATCCTATATATCTATGTTACTTTAACTGGTAAAACAGCTAGAAAACAACAATTGATATCAATCAAATTAAAAAAAAGAAAAAAAAGGACTAAAAACAGTTTTGGATGTTTTTTTAAAATAGTATCTGCAGCAAAGGTTACAAGTCTTACTTTATTTCTGCATCTTCAACTACAGGGTCACCAAGATCCACACGAGATAAGACATCCTTGACATTCTTCTCAAGCCACACCATAACAGTAGCATTCTTCCACATAAAATGGCAGCGCCCAACATAGAGAGAGACCAGCTCATTTAGAGCTGGAGGCTGGCTGTGAAGATATCATAAGAAGAATTATTGTTCATTTGTAAGGTTCATTAAAATAATCTTTATCTAAACACCACTTGTAGGTTGAAAACTGCTTCCACTAATTAACCATATTTCACCAAAGTATTAGAACACAAAAACAGCAAACAATACAGGTGGTGTTGTTGGTCAGTGTGGTTAGTGTGATCCAGAGGTCAAAACAACCAATAAGAGCAGTTAAGCATATACTGAGTAAACACAGCAGTTAAATACTACACATAAAATATATCATAAAAACAAATAACAATATGTATTTTTATCAGCTTCCAGTCAACCAATTATCCAAGCTTTTAAGTAAAAAAAGCAGAAATTAAAAACAGTAGTCTCACTTTTTTCTGTTAATGAATTTTAAGGCATGTAGCTTTTATAGTAAAACAAACAATACATACATACATACATACAATTGAATTTAAAAAAAAAAAAAAAATTAATAAAACACTACTGGTTGAATGGTGCAAAACCAGTCACATTACATACACTCTATGACATTAATTAACGTTAATTCAGAAAATCAGCATTTTTCTCACTATTAATCATTGAATGCAAAATATTGAGCAACTAAACTGTCTTTAATTAAATCTGTAGGTGGGTTTCTGGGCGTTTTCATAAATTTTGCATTAGTTGTGTTGTGATTAATAAGAAAGGATCCCTTTTGGTTATCTTTGAGCAATGAATCTGGTTATGTCTGAAATGCATGTTCTTTGGGCAGGAACATGCTTAATTCTGCATGAGGTGGATGTCACGCTAACCAAACAATTTCTGTGACACTTGAAGCATTACTTCTTTCTTCTATTTTACTATGTTATCTGCCTGAGCATCACACATGAAGCTAAAAATAAATGAAATAAAAAATCACATATGCTGTCTGTTTTTATGCATATTTTCAGATAGATTAAGTATCTTTCATATTACTGACTCTGAACTGGATTATACAATTTCCAAAATAAACTGATTGCTTATACCTGGCAGTCTCTTGGAATGTATCATATGAATTTCTAAGGAATAATTAAGATCGTTCATATCTTCATGTATGAAACAAATAAAATTGCTCTTTTACTCCGAATACCACTTGCCCCCAATTGTATAACTCACTCATTCAGGCTGTAATCATTCTGAAAGAGAACACTGTAATTTATTTGTCAAGAAAGGGGTATTAAAATCTATCTAACGCTCGGTCAAGGTCAAAGATTCTGGTTTATGCTTGTCATATGGAAGAACACATGCTTAAGACAGCCTAGTACATTCAGCAGAGCACTAGTCAGGGTATAGAATATTGAAAAGAACCTGAAAATATAACATACAAAACTGAAAGTCTTTCCTCATACTGTACAACAGTGACAAACATAAGATCAGCACAAAAGATGAAAAAAACCTAAGCAAACTGACATCAGCTATGGTCAGATACACACTGTGCTGAAGTCAATCAAGCTCAGCAAACACAACCCAGCTGTTCCATGAAACGATTACAGCACCTCCTAAAAATGAAATCGGCATCTAACATATAAAGGTAAATAAATGTATGCTGTTTTGTATGTGCTTCCATCCCATTAAAATCATCTCCCGCAATTTATGCATACATTCTCAATTTGTACAGGGGAACACCACATGCATGTTTAGTTCTGAAATTTAGTTGGTGCCCCTACCCCACACACCACCAGGTACTCCTACCATGATTTCAGATTACTTCTGTGATTAAAAAAACATGAACAGTTAGTGATCATAGCCAACATCAGGGCACAAATTGCTGGCAGCACATAACTCTAAGGCTATATAGGATTTTTCCGTTGCAGTAGTAATTAATGACATACTAAAAGTCGGTTAGGCTACTACTTTTTTTCATTGTGGCAACATCTAAAAAAAAAGTTTTAAAAATGTACACATTATTAGTGATACTGGTAGATTAATTTTAGCAGTGGGCTCACGCCCTGCCTAGGGTTTGTTTCCTGCCTTGCGCACTGTGTTGGCTGGGATTGACTCTAGCAGACCCCCGTGACCCTGAAGTTAGGATATAGCGGGTTGGATAATGGATGGATGGATGGTAGATTAATTGAATAGGTGTTACGACAAAAGTGCACAGGGCAGGGGATGAGGTTTCTGTTTGGCTTGTACAAGTGTGCTGAGCTTTGTGATGAAGCTGTCCTAGTTTTAACCTAGTTTAAATCTCTGAATATTCTTCTTCAGCAGCTACTTTTAACACATCAGCTATTGTTGTATCTTGCTCTTAAAACATTAACTATTCCTCAATTATGGAAGCTTTGGTTTTAGTAAGTCATTTAAGTGGTTTTGTCTTTAAAAAGCCCACACTGTGATGGTGATATGCAACTTAGTTTGACTGTATGGGAGATTTTCCAGTTCTAACAAGCCTAGGCAAGTAATAAGCCAACAAGCAGATGAAGAAGGTTTAAATGCATTGTTTCATTCATATTTTTCTGGACAGACAGATGTGCTGATTTTTTAAAATGACAATTGAATTAATCAATTCATTGAATTAAACTGTGACCCAGAAGCTCTTTTTATATAAACCTCCAAACTGTCTCTAAGCCATTTGCTCTTCTATGGATGCTTGCATTTTTCTGTTTTTAACTTCCCTTTAAGCATAAGAAGCATTCACATATGGTAAGTCATTTTAACAATTAATGCTGTGCTTTGGCTAATCATAATTTTGACAAGCAAATTTACATTTTAGACATCTACAATTACAGTCAAAAAGGAGACTTGCAAACATATGTAATTTAATATTGACTAGTCAGGATTTTAATTAAAGGTTTTTACAACAAATCTTTGATATTATGTATATTCACACCTGACGAACTTTTTCCACTGATGTCCATAAAGCTTTCAATTCAAGACACCAGTAATGATATCTTGGCTAGTCAGGATGGATTACACAAAGCTGTAAGAATTCTGTGTTATGCCACTTCTCAATTTAGATATTTACAATAATATTTTCACCAGCCAAAATCCTATACAGAATTATCTGTAATTACATTTTGCTTAGTCATAATTTCCTTTGTGTACATCTACAATTTGATTTTGACTAGTGGAAATTGTGGAAACTTTTCCTATTGTTTACTTTAGAGCTTTTAATTAAAGATTCCTTTATTTACGTTTTAACTTGTCAAAATTTGATTTTAATTCCAAAATTAAATGACTGGCAAAATTTTTATTAAAAATGTGTATTATTTTATTGCCTGTATTTGTTTTATTGTTTGTATTTAGTATTGGCATGTGAAACATGTAGTAGAGCCAAGTCATCCTCTTGTTGCCCATGGTTCAAGAATATGGTTTTTCATTTTCTATTATATAGGACCATGAAATGCAATCTCTAATTTATTTCTCACTTTTGCTGATTTTTCCATAAGAAAGTGGGCTGTGAGTTTAATTTAACATAAAGTTATCATCCAGAGGCTAGAGGCCAAATAAAACAAACCAATTAGGACTTGAGAGAAATTTGTTAGATGCACTGCCAATGCATGCCAATCAGACAAGAAAATCTTCCTGCCAATTGTGGAGTTTGTCAACAATTTTCTGTCTGTGCATAAGAGGGAAAGTTCTTCAAAATAGTTTGCAGAATGTAGATTTATGCCGTCTCAAGAGATCTGTGATATGAAAAAGCTGTGACTCACTGCAACAGACATCTACCTGAGGGTTCTATCCCACAAGCTGTCGCCACCTTTCATTGGACCTTAGTTAATCCTGAGAAGGTATAGACCAGTTACATACGAAGTGACCTTTTCTTTCATACTTTAAAATACAGTCCACCTTTCATGTTCCACAGCTGAAGCATGTTTATTATAGCAGGTATTATAGACATTCTAGGTCCAATAGCTCTGTTAGATTGTTCTGAATAATTTGAGCTTCAAAATATTTTAGATGCCCTTAGCAGTTGTGGTTCTCATGTGGAATAGGTAGTACATTGTAGTCTACTGGACCACCCTTCGTAAGTTTAGACCTTGTCCTTACACTTCAGTTGTTGCTATGTTTTTATGATTGTTTTCCTCACACACCAGATGAGCGCATCCAGGGTCTGTGCCATACAAGAGGGCAATTTAATGAATTGGCTTTAGTTTGACCCTCTACTTCCACTAAGTTTTCTAAATCTTGCTTACATGAGCAATTACAACTTTGTGGTTTTAGCAAATCAATTTGTGGCATTTATTATTAGTGTTGAATATGTTTTAAAAGTGTTGATAGCATTTTGCATATTTTCAGATGATATTTTTTTTCATCCATTGGCACCACCAACTTATGGACAACATGGTTGTCATAGTATTACAACGAAAAATCAATTGGAAGTGCGTGGCATGTGATATCACCATCATGACTGTGTGAAGGTCAGCGCTGCACACTTCCTAGTAATCCAAAATTACAAAGTCTCTCAAAGACATTGTGGGTGTATCTCACTATATAATCTGTGCTCTGTTCTTATGACTACAGTTCTGGTATAGCATTTTGGCTATGTGATTTGGGTTATTTGTACTTAATAGTTTTTGATCTCAGGCCTATTACTTTATGCATCACTTCCTGCTACCGAAGCTATTCCGAATTGCATTCTCATTACTCTAGGCAGTACAGCTGGCTCTTCAGAACCCAAATCTGGCAATGCATCATATGGATGGTATGAAAGTATATGTCTTCACAACCAATCACTCTATAACCTGAATGACTACATCACAGTTTCTACTGTAACGTGTAGTATGCTAACAGAAACAAAAGTAGTCAGCTTATTAAGGACAGCTAAAACATAAAATTTGCAAAATTAGTCTGGCATGTTTATCTCATTCAACAACTCAAACACATACTCCTATGCAGTCTCGTCTGTACTTCTGTTAGTTCTGTGTACCACACGATAGCATGAGTGTAAAACAATCTGTAAGGTTATAAAGTTTAAATAGATTCTTTTTTATTTCAAAGCTATGAAGTTCAATTACAAAAGCATTTTAAACATTATGTTGATTTTGTCAATTAAGAGTACAGTTTCCTAAACCATATGATATGTACTTGACAAGTTTAAAAAACACAAAAGACCCCCTTCAAAGGACTATATGGATTTTCACAAGAAACCTGATTTAACACATAGGTCATCATAATTTGCAGGACTTACTTGAACTTGTAAATATACCCCTTCAGCAACCATGTCGGAAATAATCAGAGGAGTGAAATATGACACAAAAATACTGTATATTGATACATTTAGCTTGCTTTAAAATGCAACTTTCACTGCCAATATACGATATCATATAATCATTTCTACATACAGTTCTTGGCCAAAGACAAGCAATTGGAGCAGTATAATCATCGTTCAGTTCTTCAGTGGGGAATGCTGATAATTGTATACCAAGTTCAGCGGAGTGCAGAAGTCATTCTTCTTGCAGATGGCTTCTGGCTTCTAGAACACGCTTCACCATTAAATACTCACACATCTTGCAAATTCAGTGAGCTTTTTATAAACCTTGTCAGGTATGGGTAACTACCATGTGAGCTATGTTACAGCATCCTTTTTCCAATCTATGCAGAGTGCACCCACTTTAATCACTCATGGCCTCTGCCTGAAAGTAATGAGTCAGGCCAGCTTTAAACAAACAAAATCATTGCCTGAATGAATTGCCCTTTCCTCAGTTGCATTAGCATCTCAAATCACAATTATCCAATAGTTATTTTTCAATTCTGGTTACAGTCAGACATTCCCAGAGAAAACCTCAAACTTGAACATATGGGGTTTAAAAATATCAAGCAGTGAAAACAATTTTAATAGTAGAAATTTAAATATATTTTGAATTAAAAACATTCAAATTCAAGGAAAAAGATTTTTAAACTGTATTATTAAGTAATGAAAACACATCATACCCAATCTGAGCTTTGTTTCCAAAGAACTCATGAGAAGAAACTGCTGCATCAGGTTGTATAGAACATAAATCCAGAAGAGGCATCAGAACTAAAGGGATACAAAACAAAATATTAACATTACATGGACACCTCATATTTAAGTGCAATTAATGACAACAAATGAGATGTACAATGTGGCTTGATTTTATTATTCACAAAAGGATTCTTGCACAACTCACACTTAATTTCTGTTTCTATAGTTATTTGAGTGAGCTAATGTGACAAAGATCTAAGCTGTACCTTTGCAGAATGGCACACTCATGAAAGAGTATCAAAAATAGAGATTACAACCATTATTTACTGTTAAATATATGAAAAAAAATTCCATTGGTGATGGCCACATTAAGATGTTAAAAAGGTTTAATAGTTGTTTTTATTTATTACTGCTTCTCTAAATTCAATTAAATTAAACTCTCTTTTTCAACATAATTTTTGTATAGTTCTCCTCACTAAGTGCAGACAAAGAACACTACAGCAAATTCAAGTAAAATACAAACTTTATCAGTTACTAATTACATAATGAGCAGTGGCAGTTTGTAATGTGGGGCTGTTGAGGTGCTGCTCCCCCTCAAAATATTTAAAAAAAACTCCAATTACATTAATTAGG
Organism: Polypterus senegalus; assembly: GCF_016835505.1. Lineage (NCBI taxonomy): Eukaryota > Metazoa > Chordata > Cladistia > Polypteriformes > Polypteridae > Polypterus > Polypterus senegalus. The sequence goes on from NC_053162.1 coordinate 87,935,678, forward strand.
TAATGCAAAATAATTATGAAATAAATTTGTTTACTTGCACATTGTGCCTGGTGTCAGCACATGTCAACATCCACTAAAAATTGGTTCTGATTTGTATTTGTTTAAATTCTGTGTGAATACCTAGATTTCCCGAGTGGAGGAGGCCGTCCAAATTAGAGTCTATGAAAGCCCTTGAACTTTTGGCAAGCAGATGACCTTAGGATCCTCTTTAATTGGCTGCTTTCACATTTTTCCAGGGACACAGCTCTCTGCATCACAGACCCTCCCACATTTATTGACAGCAAATTAATGTTGTTTTAGGGGTTTTTTTTTGTTTTTGTTTTTTTTTTTTTATCCAATGTGATTGGACAACTATCAACATACTATTTCAAGTTCACGTCAATGGTTCACAGTTGGAGATGGGTTTAACAACAACCTGCAATACCTATGACATAGGTCAGGAAAGGCCCACAAAGTTAGTCACGAAACGCCCTTTGAGTCAGATAATCCTCCAACAACCCTAATCTTAACCGTACTGTAATGGGGCTCTAATCTAAACCATAGTGTAATGTGATGGCCGCTTTTTGACTGACGGTGAAGCTGTTTTATGATGTTAGGGCGTTACATGACTGAACTCGCAGGTACTGCAGTCTGCAATTACATTCTGTTGGCCTATTCACATCCAGCATTAACATAACTACAGATAAGCGAGCGAGACTTTACAGCAATGGCAACTTCAAGTGGAACTTCAGAAATCAAAGAAAATTCGGTTACTTCTTTAATGAAGCACCCCTTCATAAATCTTGATTGAGGACAAGCTTACACACTGACTTTTTCCTGCTCTTGTTATGATAAATGGAGTTAGTTAAAGGGATGTGGTGTAAGTAATGCCTTTTTTTGCCTTTCTCTATTTGCTGTTTCAAAGTGTTGTTACTGAAACTTTGTGGACAACGACAGGGTTCAAGACATAAAACATCTTTCTGAAAAATGCAAGCACCACAAAAGTAGCCTCTGTCATCTAGGCTAAATTTAGACTAATTTTTTTTGGCAGGTTTATTATGGCTGAACAGCTAGATGAAGGCTACAGGATTGGCATTGGCACAAGGAAGAGGTGATCAAAAATCCAAACATCCTGTCCAGAATAATAGACTGTTAAATTTTGTAGAGCATTTGAACTGGCTTTGAGTGGCCATGATGAGATCTACAGCTCCAATAAGCCCGGGATTTGCCATGTGTTGGTGGATTTTGTTGCCTCTCTCGATGGAGTGTTGAAAGAGCCTTTTGAGAGTGCTACTGTATTTAAGGGAACTTCAAAACCTGTACAGAATAAGCTTTTGGACTCCCAAGAACACTGTGCACCATTATACATTTTGCAACTTAATAAAAAAAAATTGCATCTGTCCTGATTGGCATTTGGGTAGCGCTGTCATCTGTGGGTGTTTTTTATATTATTTATATTCTGTTTTAATATTTCATTTTATTCTGTTTACTGTTCAGCACTTTATGACTTTTGTCTGTGATAGGCATTATATAAATATTTTATTTACGAACTTAAAAAAACAAGTGTCATTTCAATATCGCTAATGGAACTTTTCAGAATTTAAAAGCTTTAAATGTGTTGTTTTAAGTAAGATTTGGGTTACATTAACTTTACTGTATATTATGAACAATTTATGACACTACATGTGGTATGAATTAAATATGTTCATGTTTTGTTATGACTCCGAAAACATGCTTTTTTCCCCAAATTATGCATTGTCCATCCATTAAAAAGCCTAAATTTCAAACTCTTAATCTGTTGGTGTCCTGCTGCCTATCAAACATTAGAGATTTATGTATTTTTCTACATATTTGGAAAGTTTTTCAAAGTACATAAAACCTTTCTCAGAAACACCATGACTAAGGAGAGGCTGAATGCATTGGCTATGCTATCAATGGAAAAGAGATTGCTGACTTAAATGACTCAATTTAACCAGAAAGTAACTGAGAAATCTTCAGGCCTGAAAAAAGGAGGTCAATATTTATGTTTAAGTAGTGCTACTGGGCAGTGTGTAGGCAGCACTACAGTCTGTGTGCATGTGTGTTTTTTTCTTTTCTCCCAAGCTATGGAGTGCTGCTTCAGTTGGACACCAACAAGATTTTTTTCACCACTGATAAATGAGTACAAATAACACACAGAAAAACAGGAAAACAAAGTAGATTAAAAGTGATTAGCATAAATGGAACCCAGCACTAGCTGCCCTTTAATTAACTGTTGAACTATGGCCAGTTGAAAATGGAGGCAAGGAAACAAAAACTTCAGTCGTGGGCATCCCTGGATCCACAGTGAGTCAAAGACACAATCAGATTCCTGGACACCTTGGCCAACTGCCCACCCACCCCTTCTGGGCATTACACAATACAGTCAATCTTAATTGTCTCAAAACATAGACTTTATTTAATTAAAGGGGTATTGCATCTGACTATCCATTTGTTTTCCCTTACAGGCCTGTATTGTGCAATAACCTAGTTAGGGAGCAAAGGGCATAAAACAGAGCGAGCACATACACATATACACAGGGCCAAATGATAAAAGTGAAAGGAAATTGGAAAACTGGAGTACACTGGAGTAGATTTACATAAACCCAGGGCGATATGTCAACTCCACACCAACACACTGACTAGGCCAAGAGTGAAAACCTTGCTCTTTACCTATGAGGCAACAGGGCTATCTACTACATAATCTTAATTCCTGCACCTTTTCAAAGATATCAATTTAAAAAAAAAATCACAATAAATGTTTGCCAATTTAGATTAAATGCTAGAAAACAGGGCCAAAATAAAATTTCTTACCACTTGGGAACATAACTAATGCAGTCTGCAGCATTGAATCTGATTTTGCTTGTAATTGTGTAATTTCTTCTGTTGATAGATTATCTTGTTGACTAAGCAAGTAGTAACACAGTGCAACAGAAAACGCAAAATTTGGAAGTTGTGAAAGGTTTCGATGAATCTGAAATAAAAGTCACACTACAAACTGAGCATTTACGATTTAATATTAAACATTTACATAAAATTTTACTTTACAACAGATACACCAACCTTTTTTGAAAATCAAATATAATGAGTAAAATATCTCTTAAATTAGATGTATATTAAAAGATTTAAATCTTTTCAATATCCCCCCTAAATCATGCCTTCTTTATGCCACAGACATTGATAATGCAAAATGATACTCTGTTTATATATAAAACCATCAGAAACATGAAATAATGCATAATTACTTTTAAGAAAAAAGATTAAGGAACAATAAAATAATTCATTTTTAAGGGAAGTTGGAGTAAAAGCAGCACAAAAAGACAAACTGAAAACAAAAAATGCATCAGCTCAAAAGAAATTGATAAAAACAACAAAAGGCATACTGTTTAAAATTAAAAGCACCCAATGAGATTATCATCACTTTCCTGAAAGCTCAAAGTGATAAAAGGTGGATGTGTTAATACACGGTTTTCCTTGTGGCAAAATGTTCAAGAATTTAGTTTTGTAAAAATTAAATTTATATATACTATCTTTTAAATTATATTATCTCATGATATGCTATACTCTAATAAACCTAAAACAACCATCATAGACATAATAAGACATACAAAACCCATCAGCCACAACGTTAAAAATACTTACAGGTGGGACGATTAACACTGATTATCTTGTTACAATGGCACCTGTTAAGGGGTGGGATATATCAGGCAGCAAGTGAACAGTCAGGTCTTAAAAGTAATATGTTGGAAGCAGATAAACTGTGCAACCATAAGAATCTGAATAATGTTGACAAGATCCAAACTGTGATGACTGGGTCACAGCATCTCCAAAACAGTAGGTCTTGTGGGGTGTTCCAACTATGCAGTAGTTAGTAGCTACAAAATGTGGTCCAAGGAGGGATAACTGTTGAACCAGCAATAAGGTAATGGGCACCGATGGCTTACTGATGCAAGCAGGAAGCAAAGACAAGCCTATCTAAGTTCAGTCCAACAAATGAGCTACTGTAGCAGAAATTGATGAAAACCGTAATGCTATCCATGAGAGAACTGCTCAGTCTAAGACCAGTGAGCGTGCCCATGCTGCACCTTGTCCACACTTAAACTGCAATGGGTACAAAAGCATCAGAACTGGACTATGGAGCAATGGAAAAAGAGGCCTTTGGTGTGATGAAGAACATTCTCTTTTAGATCATGCAGACAGCTAAATATGTTGTTTACCTTGGGAAGAGATGGCAGCAGGATGCACTAAGGGGAAGAATGCAAGCTGTCAGAGGTAGTGGGATGTTCTGGGCAATGTTCTGCTGGGAAATCTTGGGTCCTAGCATTCAAATGGATATTACACTGCCACGTACCACCTACCTAAAGATTGCCGCAGATCACGTACACCCCTTGATGCCTACAGTATTCCCTGATGGCAGTGCCGTCTTGCAGCAGGATAATATGGCAGCCACACTGAAAATATTGTTCAGAAATGTTTTGAGGAACATGACAAAGAGTTCAAATTGTTGACTTGGCCTCCAAATTCCCCTGACCTCAATCTGTTGGAAGTGCTAGAAAAACAAGTCTGATCCATAGAGTCCCCACCTTGCAACTTATGAGAATTAAAAGGATCTGCACCTAACGTCTTAGTGTCAGATCCAACAGGACACATTCAGATGTCTTGTGGAGTCCATGCCACTAGGGGTCAGAACTGTTTTGGTGGCACTATTGGGACCTACACAATATTAAGCAAGTGATTTTAATGTTGTTGCTGATCATTGTAAATAAATTCAAATTCAAATAGACAAGTGAAAGTATAAACCAAAGTAAAACAGCCATAAAACTGTTAATAATCAGAAATTTAATACATCAACCTACTAAATCTAACAGGATACTACTTCACTGCAAACCCAAAAAAAGAATAATTTTAGAATGACATTGCCTTCATTGCTTTATTATATATCCAACATATTTTAAGAGTGGATGTGGCTATACGTGAAATTGTTGAGCATGATGATGGGGAGGCAAAATGATAAAGTTCTGCTGATAAATCAAGTTTGGTGTAATCTATTCAGAAACGTAAGTCAATACACAATTGTATAGGCTACCTTGGAATTTTTTTTTGGAAAAGACAGAAATGATCCATGAGCATTATGTTGTGCAACCCTGTTTTAGAAAAACTGGGGACAGTGAAGTCCTGCTTGGCCCACTGCTGACACAGTCCTTATCAGAAAAAGCAGTGTGAGAATAAGAGATAAGATAAATTATGCAACAGGAAAAGAAAAATCAAATGTAAATTACCTATTTAATTACAACTTGTATCAAGTGCACTAAAATGGGATCAAATGACTAACAAATCATAAGACTAGAGCTTGAAGGGTCCAGTCTTACAAAGAGATGAGGACATTTAGCAAAATCTGTTCTAAAGAGCACGGAAGGCAATTATACATTATACCAAGATCAAGAGCGCTTCCAAATTCCTTCAGAAAGTAGACTGACCATGTATCTGTAACTGGCTACAATAAAAACTCCTTTAAGTATTTGAGAAAGAGTGAGGGGGAAAAAATGCATACCTCATTTACTTTAATTTTCTATTTTTCCTATGGAGAAACAGCACTTCTAAACCTAAAATAAGTGCTCAGATAACAACTCACTCAGTGATTAGGTTTAAATGATGAGGACTTCCCCATACCTACTTTGTAGTGATTCTAGTTTTACAAAGGGTCTAACTGCTCTTTTCTAAGGCTTTTGCCTTCTTTTTATTTAGAATGAGTAAAGGCAGTGACCAAATGTTGGTATACAGGAGCTGGTGTACTTGAAAAAAATAAATAAATAAATCTTTGCTTGTAGTACAGTGTCATTTCTCTATATATCACTATTGTCCTTCAGTGTGTTCTCCTAAGCAAACGGTTCAAACATCTATTCTCAATAAAGACAATTAAATAGCATTTTTTTCTCTTTTTTAAGAGGTTACAAAATCGTGAATTAAAAAATATAGAGATTAAAACTGAATGGTTGAAGCCCAAGTAGGAAAAGTATATGAAGAAAAGTTAAATAGGTTTATAATTTTTTGCTATGCTAATGATTTATTATGAAAGTCCAATACAGTGAAAGTTGAAAACAACTGCAGTGTTAGATTCGCCTTACCTCCCACTCTTCATAGATCCGAGTTAGAAACAAATACTCCCTCGAGCGCAATGACAGGAAGTCAATGATCAGGAGCATGCACAGTGGGTCATTGCTGGGATCAAGACTTTGGAGGTGGAAAAGTAAAACAAAAGTAAATGAATTTTGCATGTATAGTCTATCAAATTAGACAAACCAAAAATATTTTATATAACGTCCAAAGGCAGCACAAAATATAGTGCAAGTTCATAATGTAAAGTCTTCATACATTTAATCATTTAATAGGAAGAGGTAAGAGCAAAATAAGTTTAGAACATAAGTTTAAATAAGTGAAAAATAAATCTATGCAGGAATATAAAACACATGAATAACAACAAGGATGTGAAACAATACATTTTAAAGCTTTATAGACACCAAAAACTGTTAATAAACTATACTGGATGTTTCTAAGAAAATGTTCTTTTACCAGCTATGTCATATGCAAAAAATAGGTAAAACTCTTGCTAACAATCACTTACAAGTACAGATTGATTATTCCTAAACCTAAATGCCTAGGACCAGAACTACTTTGGATATTTTTGTATTTCGTAATATTTGCATATACAAATTGAGATATCTTGGGAAATTCAGCCAAATCAGTTAAATGACAACTCATAGGTATAATAATACATATCACTGAGCTTTTATTATAACGTGTAAAAATGACAAACATATTAAAGCTCAAATAATGATAAATACAGTAAGATGTATTTTTTCAGTTTATATCTGCTACCTGTTTTTACATTTCATAGAAATAGCCAATAGGTCAGGAGATATCTCAGCCAACATTTCCTCCATCTTGCTCTCTGTTCTGGAAGTCATTCACTGACCTATGAGGCACTACATTCAGTTTTCGTATGGTGTAAGTATGCAGGCATAAAACAGAACATGTTTCTGCCAAAATTAAGAAATTTCCAACATAAAAAGGCAAATCGCAGTGTGTGTCCGTTTTTCCTCACTTGATTGGAACAATTTACTGAACTCATATTACAATAAGGTCACCAAGATAGAATGAAGCTCCTTCTGTTAACTATAAGTAGTGACACTCCATTAATGCACAAGTCATCTGCAATTTTAACGGTGCTGTGAAGCACTTTTAAACTGCCACGCAGGGCAAAACACGTTCGATGTGTTTTGTTGCTTAGCGGCATTCAATTATCATCAATCACATGTCATTTCCTCGTAGTGCTCAATGCTTTACGTTCAATGACTCCCACTCCCATTCTATTCCAAAAGAATAAATCAGTTTTGAATCTGCACATTTCACTCACATCCACTTTTTGATGTGCGCCAATTTTCATAATCAGATCTAACCGAACCCTGGTTTGGAATTTTTCACTTGTGACATCATGTCAGTATTTCAAATGTTTCAGATTTTGGAGCATTTCGGACTTAGAAATTGTGGAATAAGGACGCCCAATCTGTACTCTGTAATTTATTGTTCTGTTTGAAACCAATTACAATCAAGACAAAGTAGTAAAAAAAAAGACTAGAAAAATACTGTGTGACCAAAACAGTAATACAATTCTGAAAGGAAACTGATTGCATCAATAAACTCAAAACACTTATAAATTCTCACCTTAAAATTAGCTTACAAAATTCAAGTGCTGTTCTTGGACATCCCCTTCTTTCCAAAAACATCATATGCTTGTAAAGGGTTAAATAAAAGGCCCTGTAAATTATATGCAACAACAACAATATTTATTTCTATAGCACATTTTCATACAAGCAATGTAGCTCAAAGTGCTTTACATGATGAAGAAAGAGAAAAAATACAAAATAAATAATTAAAATTAGGGAACACTAATTAACATAGAATAAAAGTAAGGTCCGATGGCCAGGGAGGACAGAAAAAAACGAAAAAAAAACTAAATCTGCAGGGGTTACGAGGACACGAGACCACCCAGCCCCCTCCAGGCATTCTACCAAACATAAATGACCTAAATCAGTCCTCATTGTATTCAGGGTTCTCATGGAAGAATTTGATGATGATGGTCACATGGACTTCTAAATATAATATAAAATTCACTACAGAATATTAAATGCACATTCAATAGCTAAAGAAATAATTAAATAAATAATAATTAGGACTGTCAGTTTCCTTCAAAGCAGCCATTATTAGACCTCTGCTAAATTAATCCAAGTCAGATTTAGAAAATATAAGAATTATAGACCAATTTCCAATTTATATTTTCCTTCTAAAGTCTTAGAGAAATCTCTAACATCACAAGTTTACAGTTACCTTAAAAATGTAGTCTTTCATAAGAAATTTCAGTCTGAAATTTTCCCTAGTCACAGCATAGAAACAAATTCAAGTTATGTTGTAAATGATATTGTAATCTCATCTGATGCAATAGATGCCAAAGTTATTATACTATTAGAATTAAGTATTGCTTTGATATTATCGATAGCAGCACTCTGCAACATAGGCTAAAACATATACTTCCTATCAGGCATTGTTTTTAGTTTATTGCGTATTTATCAAATACTTTTAAGCAAATGCAAAAATTTAAAAATAATACCGTATTAACCCATAAAATAAACCCTAGCATAATTTTCAGAGGGCGGCACGGTGGCGCAGTGGTAGCACTGCTGCCTCGCAGTTAAGACACCCGGGTTCGCTTCCCGGGTCCTCCCTGCGTGGAGTTTGCATGTTCTCCCCGTGTCTGCGTGGGTTTCCTCCAGGCACTCTGGTTTCCTCCCACGATCCAAAGACATGCAGGGTAGGTGGATTGGCGATTCTAAATTGGCCATAGTGTGTGCTTGGTGTGTGGGTGTGTTTGTGTGTGTCCTGCAGTGGGTTGGCACCCTGCCCAGGATTGGTTCCTGCCTTGTGCCCTGTGTTGGCTGGGATTGGCTCAGGCAGACCCCCGTGACCCTGTATTCGGATTCAGCGGGTTAGAAAATGGATGGATGGATAATTTTCAGGCTGCTCTGTAATATACATGCGATTTCTCAGTTTTTTTTATTTTTAATACATTTGCAAAAATCTCAAGTAAACTTTTTTCACGTCATTTTGGGGTGTTGTGTGTAGAATTCTGAGGAACAAAATGAATTTAATCCATTTTGGAATAAGGATGTAACATAACAAAATATGGAAAAAGTGATGCGCTGTGAATACTTTCCAGATGCACTGTAAGCCCTACCCCAAAAATAAGCCCTAGTCAAGACAGTCAGCTGAAAAGTAAGGAGCCTAAGGCCAGGTTTATACTTCAGGCAATGTGCACATGTGCCCGAAACATCCATTAAATTCAGAACTTGCCACAATATCTCTGATAAGGATGTTTAATGATTACATCCATCAATTCGGGGATGCACCCATCGGCGCAAGACAGAAACGAAATCCTTCTAGCTTCACCAAATCCCCAAACCTTCTTGTCTTTGAATGGAAAACTAAGGAACACTGTGGAAACCCACCAGGAAAACATGCTAACTCCAAGCAGGGATAACAAGGAACGCGACTACCTGCGAGACAGCAGCGCTACCACTCTGCCACTGTGCAACCCACATATATGTAACTATTAACAGAATTCATTATTTAAACAAAGTTAACGATTTATCTGTAAAATGTAACATACCTATTTTAATGCATTTCATCATGAAAGTGATATCGAGTATAAATCTAAGAATTCTAAATGTGCAGATTGTTGGAATATGATAAATTTAAAGTGTTTTGTGTGGTAATCTACTGCTGATTGCCGCCACTGTCAGGTCAGGAGGAAGCCCCAGAAGCACATAGCGATGAACAACTGGGTCGGTTTTAAGATGACGTTTACGACAGTCTACTTTATCATAAACTACGAGGTTAAAGCCAAAATTTCCACTTTAATCACAAAACAGACATTTTCATTATGTCCTTAATTTTTTTTCTCTGTGGCTCAAATACGCCACCATACATTCTGATGCTATTGTGAAGGTGCAAAAAGACTTTTAAAATGTGAGACTTTTAAAATATATCGTGTCATTACGTTGGGGAATATGAGATGCTTGAATATTAAAGCAACATGAATACATTTATATGTTGGCAGTTTGCTTCACCACATCAAACCATTCATCAAACATCAAAGCACGCACATCAATCCTGAAGGATACTAAAAGCGGCTGGAGTAGCAAGAAATTCAGGCTAGAATACAGGATTTGAATGTGGAGAGTTATGACAATATTCCAAAAGAAGATGACATGACTGTATTTGGATAACTGTATATTGTTGTACATGAATAAATATAAGACATCCCCTGAAAACAAGCCCTAGTGCATCTTTTGGAGTAAAAATTAATACAAGACTCGGTCTTATTTTGAGGGAAATATGGTATACCCTCAATCCTGGGCACATTTAAATATGCTGTTCTTTAGGGTTTGGTTCTGGTACCAATTTTCTTTTCCCTATTGCCATTATGAGATATGATTTGAAAACACTTTAACTTTTATTAAAATGCTGATGATGCTCAATTAAATATATCATTATCATTGCCACATCAACTACCTAATTAACTTCTTTATGTAAAAGAGTGGCTAAACGATAATTGTGTTTTATGAGGTAGTATTTCTGTCAAATGGCTTGAATTTTAGTTTAGTTACATTCATCTGAAATGCATGTGTTATCTTTGACAAAGGTTAACTTTTACTCACCACACATCTGCAAAGAAACACTGTAAAATTAAGACAGCTTCTTAAAGTAATTATATTGCATTATATCTTTATATATAATGGACCTATATGTACATGTCTTCTATCAAAATAACATTGTTTTCGTGTCATTTGAAAATGGTCATTCTGTAGAGAGTGCGGCTGACTTAGGACATTTGTATATGCAACATTATGGTTTTGGGTTTTTGCACTTAATAAGATTAAACCAATTTGAACTGAACTGAACAGTGTAATAACATATGCTAAAACAATTATACACCTATTCCAAAATATGCTGCCACCAAAAATGTTTCACTATATACTGTTAAAAACTACAAAGAGAAAAATAAAGAAGGAAAGAAAATTATAAATATTGGTGTTAATTTTTCATTACTGTCTCTATATAGTCAAGTACTTACTTCAACAAACAAGATCACTGATATAAGTTTATCTGTAAAGTAAAAAAAGAATATGGATAAAAATTATCATGCAGTATATACTTAGCTGACCTGTTTTCTGGGCGAAGATAGTCTAGTCGGCACACTCCTGAAGTCAGACTGAAAACTGGGTGGAATGCACATTCAAAACTGTACAAAGCTCTTTCTGGGGGAAAGAAAAAGTTTTATTTTTTTCCTTAATCTTTTAATACTATGATGGTGATTTACAGTATGTACAGATATACTATTGAAAATAAGAATATTTTCAATCAACTGTCTTAAGAAATCATTTATGAAAAATCTTCAAACTTAGACTAGGCCATACATCCTAAGTGATCAAAGCAGCATGTACATTTTAAAAAAAGGATATCAAATATTTTTATTCCTAATGTATATTTTACTTTAAACAAAAAGTGGAAGTAAACAATGTCATTCTTTTCCACTACTGATGCACACTTGAATGAACTAGTTTACTCTTTTATTGGTTAGCAAATGCTGACTATGTTTTTACCCTTACTCATGAATGTTAAGAAAAAATATAAACAGGATAGCTAATTTGTGATCACAGCAGTATAAGATGAAGCAGATAAAATGAGTTTAAACAAATTCAGGATTCACCTATATAGAATTAAGTTATTTGGATTAGCATTTATAATTATGCATAGGGAGAGCCAAACATCCTGTAACTGCTACCAGTCTCAGGCACAATTTATGCATTACACAAAAGATAAATAAATAAATACAATAAATCAGGGTTACTGTAGGGGTAAATGTAAATCCTATGTTATTAATCCATTGTTATCTGTGTCACAGAGTCCAGTTCAGAACTATACTTTATAAGGTCATGATAGGGAAAATATTTAAAAACTATGCCTGGACACATTGTAAAGGAAGACCTCTCCAGAAAATTTTATGATTCACAGAGATAAAATGTTATAATCTGTAGTGTCCTCAAGGGAGCAGGAGGTAGTATTGAAGGAATAGATTCTGTGTCACTGCGGTGGGCTGGCGCCCTGCCTTGCGCCCTGTGTTGGCTGGGATTGGCTGCAGCAGACCCCCATGACCCTGTAGGATATAGCGGGTTGGATAATGGATGGATGGATTCTGAGTCATGCTTTATGAATCAGGAATTAAAAATATTTTTTTTTCCTACCAGCTTGACTCATTCACAATCGATTTTCTTTATCAAAAATTTCAGATGAACATCATTTAGCATTTCAGTGCATAAACATAAATAGAATCAGGGCTTGTATTTACCTCGTGTTTCTAAATTACTCCTAGGCATTGCACTAAAGGTTACACAAAGATAAGAATTTGTCTTATCTCAGAGTAAAACATATTTACGAAGTGTTTTGCACCTACTCACAGGTAAGAGTGAGAGTTCACATTTGAGAATTAATGATGTCACAACTTCACAACAATCCAAGCTGCAAATTGGAACTCATAATAACAATTTGCATGTTTTTGATACCAATGCTAAGGCTGCACCACAAAGATAATAATAATATTCAAAGTTATAGAAGAAAAACAGAGTGATGTATGATATTGCACTCAGCAGCATGTAACTGTTGTCACTTTGCAACAACAAAGAATAATATTATAATAAGCACCAAGATGGAAAGACCAAGATAGACACTGAATGACAGTAAAGCCCGAAATCAGGCATTTTTAATTAAAAAAAAGAATGCTCCAGAGATTGTTCCTGCCTTGCACCCTATGCTTGCTGAAATTGGTTCCAGCTTTCCTAGGACCCAGCTCAGGATAAAGGGGGTTTAGAAAATGAATAGATGGACAGATAGATGGACAAACGATCCACAGCATTACTTTCATATGAATCACCTTCTCACTGCGATCAGGACAGGAAACACCTCATAAAGTAACAATTAATAAAAACAGCCACAACTATTCTTGCTCTTTTTTGGAATTCACAATTACTATCCAATCATAATCCATTGTGTCATCCCATGCCTCTCTTCATGACGCCTTCTTATCTTCTGTGAGGCTCTATTTATTCAGTGCCATGGGAGTCTCTGCCTGCCTTCTTGAACCTTCCCAGGCATCAAAAACGTAACAGGAAGTGTTTTTTCCTGGGTTTGTGGAATGCATAGCTACAGTGCATCCGGAAAGTATTCACAGCGCATCCACTTTTTCCACATTTTGTTATGTTACAGCCTTATTCCAAAATGGATTAAATTCATTTTATTCCTCAGAATTCTACACACAACACCCCATAATGACAACGTGAAAAAAGTTTACTTGAGATTTTTGCAAATTAATTAAAAATAAAAAAATTGAGAAAGCACATGTACATAAGTATTCACAGCCTTGAAGCTCAAAATTGAGCCAAGGTGCATCCTGTTTCCCCTGATCATCCTTGAGATGTTTCTGCAGCTTAATTGGAGTCCATCTGTGGTAAATTCAGTTGATTGGACATGATTTGGAAAGGCACACACCTGTCTATATAAGGTTCCACAGTTGACAGTTCATGTCAGAGCACAAACCAAGCATGAAGTCAAAGGAATTGTCTGTAGACCTCCGAGACAGGATTGTCTCGAGGCACAAATCTGGGGAAGGTTACAGAAACATTTCTGCTGCTTTGAAGGTCCCAATGAGCACAGTTGCCTCCATCATCATCAGGGAGGTGACCAAGAACCCGATGGTCACTCTGTCAGAGCTCCAGAGGTCCGCTATGGAGAGAGGAGAACCTTCCAAAAGGACAACCATCTCTGCAGCAATCCACCAATCAGGCCTGTATGGTAGAGTGGCCAGACGGAAGCCACACCTTACTAAAAGGCCCATGGCAGCCCGCCTGGAGTTTGCCAAAAGGCACATGAAGGACTCTCAGACCATGAGAAACAACATTCTCTGGTCTGATGAGACAAAGATTGAACACTTTGGTGTCAATGCCAGGCGTCACATTTGGAGGAAACCAGGCACCGCTCATCACCAGGCCAACACCATCCCTACAGTGAAGCATGGTGGTGGCAGCATCATGCTGTGGGGATGTGTTTCTGCGGCAGGAATTGGGAGACTAGTCAGGATAAAGGAAAAGATGACTGCAGCAATGTAGGGAGACATCCTGGATGAAAACCTGCTCCATAGCGCTCTTAACCTCTGACTGGGGCGACGGTTCATCTTTCAGCAGGACAACGACCCCAAGCACACAGCCAAGATATCAAAGGAGTGGCTTCAGGACAACTCTGTGAATGTCCTTGAGTGGCCCAACCAGAGCCCAGACTTGAATCCGATTGAACATCTCTGGAGGGATCTTAAAATGGCTGTGCACCGACGCTTCCCATCCAACCTGATGGAGCTTGAAAGGTGCTGCAAAGAGGAATGGCAAAACTGGCCAAGGATAGGTGTGCCAGGCTTGTGGCATCATATTCAAAAACACTTCAGGCTGTAATTGCTGCCAAAGGTGCATCGACAAAGTATTGAGCAAAGGCTGTGAATACTTATGTACATGTGGTTTCTCCGTTTTTTGTTTTTTTTTAATAAATTTGCAAAAACCTCAAGTAAGCTTTTTTCACGTTGTCATTATGGGACGTTGTGTGTAAAATTTTGAGGAAAAAAATTAATTTAATCCATTTTGGAATAAGGCTGTAACATAACAAAATGTGGAGAAAGTGAGGCACTGTGAATACTTTCCGGATGCACTGTAAATACTTTCCGGATGCACTGTAAGTGTACCTGTGTGACATTTCACGGTCAATCACCCACCAATCTTCAGCATAATATGCTAGCTGCTACAGTACAGTTTGCATCCATGATCACTGTTAAAAACTAGAAAACTAGAGTACAGTGTGTACAACCCAGACAAACACAGTAATGGGCAAAATCTACCAAAACCTTACCAATGTGCTTCTTACATCAAAGCCATACAGGTCTGGTGAATCAGCATTCCTAAAATGGCCCTAGTATGTGATTGAGTTGGCTGTGTGTGGGTGTGTGTGTGTGTGTGTGTGTGTGTGTGTGTTCGCCCTGCAATGGACAGGGGCGCCATCCAGGGTTTATTCCTACCTTGTGCCCTATGCTAGCTGGGATAGGCTCCACCAGACCTCCGTGACACTGTTCAGGACTACATGGGTTAGAAAATGACTGACTGACATATTTAACATCATTTGTACATATTAAAATGAAAAAGAATAAAAAAATTATCAGATCTCTGAAATGCAATTTTTTTCATTTGGATGTATCACAAGCCCCGATATTTAAAACATTATTACAAACTCTTACCAATTAAATCTTTAGCCATTTCTTGATCTTCCTGGACGCGGCAAACATCTGACAGCTGAATCAAGGAATCAATGTGGTAAGGATTTGTTTGCAACAGAACCTAAGACAAAAATGTAAAGTAATTAATATTATGAAAATATACTACAACTTTCCATTCTCCCCAAGGAAATAATGGAACATTTCTAAAGATTTGTTTCATTTGTCAGAGAAAAAAATCAAACAGTTTTCTAGCAAAACAAATTCAAACTGTGAGCATTCAGATATTAATTAACTATTACTGAATAACAGTTATTAAAAAAATATTAAAATATCTAAAGAAAATAAATTACGTTGTCACAAGTTTAAAATATTAAATGCTAAAATATGAATTATGTACAGTAGATTTCAAAATAAATAGCAAAAAAATGTTCCCAGTACAACTTTACAATATCCATAACTGCTTTCTTACAGATGCTCCCATTAGGGGTTGCCACAAATCATCTTTTTCCATATCTTCCTATCCTCTGTATCTTGCTCTGTTATACCCATCACCTGCATGTCCTCTCTCACCACATCCATAAACCTTCTCTTAGGCCTTCCTCTTTTCCAGCAGCTCTATCGTTTTCATCCTTTTCCTAATATACCCTGCATCTCTCCTCTACATACGTCCAAACCAACCCTATGTTGCCTCTCTAACTTTGTCTCTAAACCATCCAACTTGAGCTGACCCTCTATTGTACTTGTTTCTAACCCTTTCCATCCTAGTCACATCCAATGCAAATGTTAACATATTTAACTCTGCCACCTCCAGCTCTGTCTCCTGCTTTCTGGTTAGTGCCACCATCTCCAATCCATATAACATAGCCAGTCTCACTACCATCCTGTAGACCTTCCCTTTCACTTTAGCTAATACCTCTGTCACAAATTACCCGACACTCTTCTCTGCCCATTCCACCCTGCCTGCACTCTCTTTTTCACCTCTTCCACAATCCACATTACACTGTACTGTTGATCCCAAATATTTAAACTCATCCACCTTCGCCAACTCTACTCCCTGCATCCTCACCATTCCACTGACTCACACTCATTTACACATATGTATTGTGTCTTGTTCCTACGGATTTTCATTCCTCTCCTCTCTACACCATATCTCCACCTCTCCTGGGTCTCTTCAATGTGCTCCCTGCACTGGCTACAGATCACAAAGTCATCATCAAACATCATAGTCCATAGGGACTCATGTCTAATCTTGTCCGTCAACCTGTCCATCACCATTGCAAATAATAAAGAGCTCAGAGCCAATCCCTGATGCAATCCCACCTCCACGTTGAATGCATCCGTCACTCCTACTGAAGACCTCGCCACAGTCACACTCCCCTCGTGCACATCCTGTATAACTCTTACATACTTCTCCGCCACTGCCAATTTCCTCATGCAATACCACAACTCCTCTCAAGGCACCCTGTCATATGCTTTCTCCAGGTCCACAAAGACACAATGCAACTCTCTCTGGCCTTCTCTATACTTCTCCATCAACACCCTCTGAGCAAACATTGCATCTGTGGTGCTCTTTCCTGGCATGAAACCATACTGCTGCTCACTAATCATCACTTCACACTTCTTAACCTAGCTTCCACTACTCTTTCCCTAAACTTCATGCTGTAAATCATAAATTTAATCCCCCTGTAGTTACTATAGCTCTGCACATTCCCCTTATTCTTAAAAATCTTCTCCACTCCTCAGGCATCCTATTACTTACCTACATTCCATTAAACAATCTGGTAAAAACTCCACTGCCATCTCTCCTAAACTCCTCCATGCTTCCACAGGTATGTCATCTGGACCAACAGCCTTTCCATTCTTCAGCCTCTTCATAGCTGTCCTTACTTCCTCCTTGCTAATACATTTCACTTCCTGATTCACTATCTCCAAATCATCCAACCTTGTCTCTCTCATTCTCTTCATTAATCAGCCTCTCAAAGTACTGTTTCCATCTGCTCAACACACTCTCCTCGCTTACGAGTACGTTTCCATCATTATCCTTTATCACCCTAACGTGCTGTACATCTTTCTCAGCTCAGTCCCTCTGTCTAGCCAATCAGTATAGGTCAGTTTCTCCCTCCTTAGTGTCCAACCTCTCATACAACTCATCATATTTTCTTTAGCCTTTGCCACCTCTGTCTTCACATTATGTCTTATCTCCTTGTACTCTTGTCTCTCTGACTATACCACTTCTTCTTGCCAACCTCTTCATCTGTATACTCTCCTGTACTTCCCCATTTCACTACCAGGTATCTTTTTCCTCCTTCCACTCTCCAGTTGTCACGTTAAACACCGTTCTTGCTGTCACCCTCACTACTTCTGCTGTATTTGCCCAGCTATGTGGTAACTCTTCACTGCCTGTCATACCTCCTCTCTAAACTCAACCTTGCAGTTTTCCTTTTTTTAACTTCCCCCACTTGATCCTTGGCTATGCCCTCATTCTTCTCCTCTTCTTGATCGCCAACATCATCCTACAGACCATATCCTATGCTACATAACTACACTTTGTGCCAGTCCCAAGCCCGGATGAATGGAGAGGGTTACATCAGGAAGGGCATCCAGTATAAAATTTCACCATATCAATAAGCGGACAACAATACAATATCCATAACAAAAACTAAAAATGCAAGTAAGAGCTAGTAGACATTGAATATGCATCCAGTGAGCTACATTATGCAAAGGAACAGAAACAACTATTACTCAGCAGTCATGCTATTACGATTCCAGAAGCCAACAAATGCACACAAGGCTGAATAAGAAAGTTTATACATACCACAATATTATTAGGATCCATAGATTCCACAGCATCTAGGAATTTAAACTGAGCTTGCTGATATTCCCTGTTATGTTCAAAAGTAAAGTAATGCACTCCATCTTTTGTCTCAAGCAGCTTCATAGAAATCCCTATGGTATTTAGGTTAAATACAATTTAAAAACAATTAATGCGTATCAAGACTTTGCGCATATAATAACAGATATTTAAAAATTTCTTATTTTTCTTCATACATGTCTCATTTGGGAAAACTTCAGTGGTATGTAACAGATTACCTTAATTATAAACATCTGTACGCTCACCCGGTTTACTGTATCGTGGCCATGTATTTTTGAAAGTTGTTATCCAGGTGCTACGGTAATACTGACGCTGTCTTTGCCGAGATCTAGCAGAAGAAAATACAGATATCTATTAATTATAAGCTGCCAACAGTTAAAGCATTCTGAGAAAAGCAACTTTTAACTGCATCAATCTGTATTTAAATATAGAGCTTTGGGGTTTAAAGGAAAAAAAAATGTTACAGTAATTACAAAACCAAACAAAATATGTTAATATAGAAATCTATATCTTTCAGTAGAAGTACCTAAAGCTGTTCATCAAAACATCTATTTACAGCTGTTAATATAATAAAATTACTTGGTTTCCTAACACAAGAATATTAAAAACATTAACTTGTACATTGTTTTAGAAATAAAGCTGTTTCATCTATTGTAAAAGATTAGAGAGATTGGTATAATGTCATAATGCATTATGTCTTGAGAAACTGTTGGCTATAGCCTCTGCACTACACTATTAATATATAATTGTATCAGTGTCCTTGAAGTTATTATTAACCAGCAATGTCAATTTGCACATTCTGTTACCAAATATTAGAGACGGTAGCCATGGGCTCAATGGTATTTTTTCCCCTTCTTCTGTTCATTGTTTTATTTACAAAAAGAACAATCATTATACTGCTGTCCTGGACACTGTGTGTAGCCTTTGAAAAATAAGTTAAAGCTTCAAGTAATACTACATTTGTATGGGCCCTCACTCAAACTTGTTTGCAAGTTTCTGTTTTGCACTGTATACACAGTAAAACAGGGCACAAGGCAGGAACTAATCCTGGACAGGGTGCCAACCCACCGCAGGACACACACAAACACACCCACACACCAAGCACACACTAGGGCCAATTTAGAATCGCCAATCCACCTAACCTGCATGTCTTTGGACTGTGGGAGAAAACCGGAGTGCCCGGAGGAAACCCACGCAGACACGGGGAGAACATGCATGCTGTAACAAATTAAGCAAAATATTTCATAATTGTATCTGATCAAACATGAACAAGTTACCTCTGTATACACAGATACATTTTTTTGAAAATCCTCATAAGTTGCTTAGAATTGATACTATTCCGCCCCTTCCTTAAGAGGATGGGAAGCTATTGATCTTTTGAAAAAGCAAACATCATAAGGGTGAGACTGGATATATACATTATAAATGCACAGATATTACAGAAGCAAAAAGTCAGAAAAAGCAAAGCTCTGTTCAGTAGCAGTAAAGGGGCTGAGTGTGTTAAAGAATGTTAAAGAAGAAAAATAAATACAGTAGATACATTATAATATATCATCTTCTTCTTTCAGCTGCTTCCGTTAGGGGTTGCCACAGGGAATTATCTGTCTGCATTTTGATTTGGCAAAATTTTACACCAGGTGCCCTTCCTGACATAACCCTCCCCATTTATCTATAGGCATCTACTAAATACATTGAATACTTAAGCAATTAATTATTTTGAGTGTTATATTTATTATAAATTTACACCACTTTGCAGGTATCAGTTTTCACTTTGACATCTTCTATTAACCAGTGTCAGTCAACCAAATTAAATTCACGGTGTTGTTTAACAATAAATTGTGAAAACTTCTGAATGGGTAAATACGTTTTATATACAATGTATAGAGCTATGCTGTGTAATGGAGATGGTGAGAAAAATAAAATAATAAAAGCCAACCTTTGATCACCTAAAACTGCTCGAGCTCCAAAATATCTTTTTAATTCTGTATCTGGATTCAAGTTTCTGAAAGACAAACGACAAAGGAAATTAAAAAGTAAATGTATTAATATAATATTTCACAATGGAAAAAAAAAACAAATGTTGGAAACAAAACAAGTAAAAATCCTTGTTTCAGCAGACAGAATTATACACTTTCAAAATTCCCTACAGTGATGACAGTGAAAAGTCACCTTAAAAAAATTAGACATAGTTAATTAGTAAAAAAAAAAAACTCTGGATAACCATTCAGGAAAAAAAACACCATTAGCCTAAAAAATACTGACAAATAAGGTAACTGAAAATTGAAGAAAAACCAACAGTGAAATTCAGATTAAGATATTCTTCAAAAGACAGAAAAACCTGGTACTGGTAAACTGTCTGAAATGAATTATGCTACAATACATACACTAAAGAAAATATTTCAGCAGGTAAGGAATAATCCAAGCAACACAATACTAGATGCATCCTGGAGTCACTCTCCAAGTCTCAGTTGCTGCAATTAGTTGTCACTACCAAGCCAATACGTTATTTTTGAAGTCTTCACAGGAATAAAGCCTTTACAAGGTACAACATACCAATTTAAGTGCCTTGAGACTGCAATTAGTATTTGCATTCAGAATGCTGCCAGATGTTACAGTACAGTAAGACGACATTTTTCATGTAGTATTCTTTGATAACTGGGCTTATACGTCAATGAACAGTGAAATGAAATAAATCAGATTGACGTTCTAGAAAATGATTGCATATGAAAGAGAACATCTTAAGTACTATGAAATATTATAGTGATTTCCATATTTTTCAGCATCATCTGGATCTATTTAAGCCAAATGTACAAGAAATTTTACCAAGAACCAAGACATTTCAGTTAAAACCTGGTTATCTCTGGTTCTGATAAATAATGAGCGGGTCTTTAAATTTTAACATTTACATTTTACATTAATTTGCTAAGCAGATACGTGTAGCCAAAGAAATTTACAAAACAGGTCAACATAGTATAGAAAACCTCAGTCTGGGGAACTGTATGGGAAAAAGTGTTACAGAACAAGGTTACAAATGTGATCATCACAAGATTAGGATTGTGCATTTTGCCATATATAATATACATAATTCTAAATCCATATCCATTTCACTCTGAGTTCTATATCACTGGAAAGGATCCACACATCTACAATGCAGTCCACAAGTAAATGCACAATTGTTATTATTATGCCTCTCTACTAAAATATACTGATATTAAAATTAAACAAAGGATATGAACTAATATTGCAGACTTTCAGCATTAAACCCAAAAGTGTTCTCATAAAAAACAGTTGAATGGTATAGAAATTGCATCACTTCTTAGGGTATATTCAATACCCTCTTCATCTTAGTACTCCAAACAGAGAAGGAAAAGACAGAAATGATATGAAATATGCTGTGAACTCAGATAAAATAAATTAAGTTTTGTTTTGCACTACCAAAAAGCACGTAACATAACAAAGATGACTAAAATACAGGATTAGATTAAGTAGCACAAAAAGACCCACGGGAAACTGGAAAAAATGCTCAATTGAAAGAAATTGGGAGGAGCTTGTAAACAGTCAGAGCAGATTTAAAAAAAATAAATATTAAGAGGAAGTGCAGAAATGAATGAACTTCAAAACTACAGACATACAGCTGCAAAAGTAAACCTTCAAAACCAAGGTAAGGAGCAAAAACAGGAACATTTGACAGGTTATGGGTGGATCTTTCAAAGGTGGCAGTCCAAGTTAGCAGAGATGGAGGGTAATAAAGGGAAAAGATCAATGTTTTGTGTACTATCAATGTGAATTCAAAATGTGTATACAATATTTTATGTGTGAACTTACACTCTCAAAGATCGCAACTGCTAATACCAAAACTGTGGCTGAGATTCTGATACACAATGCTTGCAAAGGTTTAAATTGAGTATTGATATTCGTTTTGGTTTTTACAGTTGGATAGAAAGAAAGAGCATACTATGAAAAATGCAAACACTGTCACATGAAAATCAAGTGCACTAGCTAACAATAAACTAGCACCATGCGTGCCCCTCAAACTGAAAAGAGTACCTGCAGGCTAAATTCTCTGAACTGCGCTATAACCAAAGTTTCCCAATCTTAACAGTGAATCAAGACTGCCAAGATACACAAAACCTACTTAATAAGTTAAATGTCCTAGGGAGGTAGATAAATAAAGCAACCAAGCAGGCCTATAACCCTAATGTTCTAGAATTTTACAGGAAAGTATCTGCAGATATAAAAATGGGAAAGCATGGAGTAAATGGGGAGAAGAGTATCAAAGGTAAGATTCTATACTGAGGACACAAAGATGGAGCAGAAAAAAATAATTTAGAAGTGAAAATAACGACTTAAAACTGTTAAGTACACATTAAGCATTACCAACACATTTGACAATGTAAAAGCAAAGTTAGTAATGAACTCTATCTGTCCAATGAGGGATGCAAGGAAGAAGAATCGGCATGTCATACTACGGCTATAGATAACAGACAAATGTACAGAATAAACTATTCACGTAAAATTAAATAAAACTATAGGATCATTTTAAGTTTGAACATATAGAGCAGTGAAAGGCAACCTTTTTCGAGTTGCGGCACACTAAGTCCAGAAACTTTCTTTCGCGGTGTACCTGAGGGACTGCCCATAAATTAAGTCGTGACAACACAATCTGTGGACAATCGCCAATAAAAACAGTTCATTTTACAAGTTTGAAAGACATTTTTTTAATAAAGGAATCAAAGGATAAATCTTAAATTTAATTAATGTGAACATTGAGATTGTTTTCCAGCACATATGAGATTGATGTGAGGATCAATTTTCGAAAGGCAAACGCACATTTCCTTGTTGATCATTTGAAGTCTCTCACGTTTCTTAGACTTCATTTCTGTAAGTGTTCCGTTATCTGTTTTTCCAACATAAAATATTTTTTTTAAACAATATATTTTTAATCAACCAAAAGTTCAAAAACACTACCAATTTTAAATATTTTACAAAAGTTTTTGCAGTGCCCCTAGAAAATTCCGCGGTGCACTGGTTGCCCAACAGTGATATAGAGAAAAGGGAGATAGAAAACATTAAATGTGCTTAAAGAAGCAATTTTGTTGGCAAGGAATACATACCTATGAATTAAAACATATACTGTATAATTCATAAGAATTTTACAAAGATGCAGTACTTGAATTTTTAAATATTTAATAATTAAAAGAAAGAAAAAGCAATGGTCTGAGGTTTTTTTTAAAAAGCCACCATAATGGACAAAAAATACAATAAGAGGTAAGTCCACCCTGATAGGCAATAAATATGATAAAGAGGTAAGTGGAAACATATAAAAAAAATAGAGTTACAAAAATTGGATGACATGCAATATGCAAAGGATTTGGTATAAAGAATGATACCAGCGGAAATAATTAGAGCCAGTAGCAAGTCTAAAGGTAAAGATGAAAAGAGAAATAAAGGAAACAAAAAGAAAATTAGTGAAAAAGTTACTTTTAAAGTAGCAGATTTAAAAAACTATTTTTCCTATCACATGTAACAGATAAGGGTGTGACTTCATCTGTAATGTTAGCCAAATGAAAGGGGAATAAACTGCAATATATTGCATTAAAAGATTTAACATAATGCATTTCAAAAAAACTACAGTGATACCTTGAGATGCGAGTTTAATTCATTCCGTGACCGGGCTCGTAAGTCAAAATGCTTGTATCTCAAATCAATTTTCCACATTGAAATTAATTGAAATGAGATTCATTCGTGCCAGCCCCCAAAAAACCACCCGAATTTTTTGTTAAATGTTTTCAACATAAGAAAAATGTATTTATAATGAACAAATATTGTATACAAACAAAATAAAACCTAATACATAAAAGAGAATCTAAAGAAATAAACAGATGTTGGCGAAGCTGATTAGCATATTCTAATGTTTTTTTCTTTCACTTCACTTTTGCTTAATTTAATTTTCTTCTTCACTATTTTTTTTTTTTGCCACGCTTTCGTCACTTTCATTCGCAGGGTGTTTCAATAGAAACCTGTCCAAGAAGCTTTGTTTAGTCCACCCCTTTAGAATGTTTCTGAAATGAGTTAGGCAAGTGTCATTAAATAGCGCTGGTACGCGATCAGTTGCAACTTTTTCAGGGTGTTTCTTTTCTTTAAGTTCAAAACTTTTTCCCACATTGCAAACACTTCCTTTATCTCACTTTAAGAGATAACCTCCTCCGCAATACCGATCTCCTGCAGAACCTCCGTATGTGGCTGCATCTGTAGTTCCGTCAACTCCTCTCTCGTCAGTTTCTCGGAATGTGTGGGGACAAACTCTTTAATGGCTCATATTTCAAATTTTGGCTTATAACTCAAGGCAAAAAATCAACTTAGTAATGGTTTGTACCTCAAAAAATTCGCATGTTGGGGCACTCGTATCTCAAGGTACTGTACTGGAATATTCTCATATTGTGGGATCCCAGGCAATTTCCTCTCCTTTATATTAGGTTAGGGGATGGAATTGTCACACTTCATAACTGAATATCCTGATACTTCAGTAAAAAAACAGTGAAGCAATCACAGATGGGGCTTCACCCTGAATGTGAAGCCATAGACAGAGTTTCACAAAAAGAATTAAGAAGAGGAATATAAAAAATAAATAAATAATTCCATAGTAAATCATTATCTGACACTATGCACCAGGTAACATGAAAATATATTTCTAACTAACAACAAATATACTACAGTGGGTACGGAAAGTATTCAGACCCCCTTCTATTTTTTACTCTTTGTTATATTGCAGCCATTTGCTAAAATCATTTAAATTAATTTTCTCCCTCATTAATGTACACACAGCACCCCATATTGACAGACAAAAAAAAGAATTTTTGAAATTGTTGCAGATTTATTAAAAAAGAAAAACTGAAATATCACATGGTCCTAAGTATTCAGACCCTTTGCTCAGTATTTAGTAGAAGCACCCTTTTGAGCTAATACAGCCATGAGTCTTCTTGGGAAAGACCAGAGAATCTTATTTCTCACCATCTCAGAGTCCTTCAGGTGTCTTTTAGCAAACTCCAAGATAGAACTTTTTGGTCTTAATTCTAAGCGGTATGTGTGGAGACAACCAGGCACTGCTCATCACTTGTCCAATACAGTCCCCACAGTGAAGCATGGCGGTGGCAGCATCATGCTGTGGGGGTGTTTTTCAGCTGCTGGGACAGGACGACTGGTTGCAATCAAGGGAAAGCTGAATGCGACCAAGTACAGGGATATCCTGGACAAAAACCTTCTCCAGAGTGCTAAGGACCTCAGACTGGGCCGAAGGTTTACCTTCCAACAAGACGATGACCCTAAGCACACAGCTAAAATAACGAAGGAGTGGCTTCACATCAACTCTGTGACTGTTCTTGAATGGCCCAGCCAGAGCCCTGACTTAAACCCAATTGAGCATCTCTGAAGAGACCTAAAAATGGCTGTCCACCAACGCGTTTACCATCCAACCTGACAGAACTGGAGAGGATCTGCAAGGAGGAATGGCAGAGGATCCCCAAATCCAGGTGTGAAAAACTTGTTGCATCTTTCCCAAGAAGATTCATGCTGTATTAGCTCAAAAGGGTGCTTCTACTAAATACTGAGCAAAAGGTCTGAATACTTAGGACCATGTGATATTTCAGTTTTTCTTTTTTAATAAATCTGCAACAATTTCAAAAATTATTTTTGTCTGTCAATATGGGGTGCTGTGTGTACATTAATGAGGGAAAAAATTAATTTAAATGATTTTAGCAAATGGCTACAATATAACAAAGAGTGAAAAATTGAAGGGGGTCTGAATACTTTCCGTACCCACTGTATATATTACAAAAGAAACTGGCATACTCAGGTTAACTACAAACCTGAAATATAAATAAAGTGCGTGTTTATCAACTATTCAGACAAAAAGAATATTGTACCATTGCCAACTCTCTTCTACAATTTAAAAAAACAACAAAACACATAGCCACATTTTTATTACAAAGGTTTACCTGGTATCCTCCTGAAGAAATCAGCTAATTATTGGAGTAAATAAATAAGCTAAGGAGATAAAAACTTTTCACTTCACACTGAAAAAGATTATTCATGGGAACTGGGCTCAAAACAAAATATACACCAAAGTTCTCAAGAGAAAACTAAAGACTTAAATGAAGAAAGAAACAGACAATTAGAAGAACACATGCACTTTTTATCCGACAGTAACCTACAAATTTGTGTCCAGAAAATTGACCAAAAGGGTAGATCATCTGAATGTCTTTTGTTTTTAGGATTTTTTGCTTCTGAACACCAGCCAATGACAGAAAGTTCATGAGCTCACCTGTGTTCAACATATAACAACGGCCTGCTGTCTTGGTTGTTTGGCCGTTCTTTCTGAGACAGTGACTTATTTTTGTCTTCAGTGATTTTCAACATGTTTTCAGTCTTAATAGCACTCTCTTCTTCCTGTTTGAAAAGTGATTCATCAATCTCTGTAGACAAACTGCATTCTTAAATAGCAATAAACAATACTGCGGACATTAGCTACATAGCTTCAAGGAAAGAAAACCAAATTATCCACTTGTCAGATTTACTAATTTTTTTTTTTTTTTAATTAGTGGAAATTCTTCATGGGAGGCAGTGTCTGTTGCTTTGAAAAATCCATTGTTCCTAACTTGTTTTTATATATTCTTATATAGATATAGAAATTTTTGCATACAATTCGATCTAAGCATGTAGAAATTACAGCATTTTTTATATGTTGTCACACACGAGTGATTAGGGAGCAGCTTACGGGCCCGACGAGCAACACAAAACTATAAAGCAAAGGACTGTGACAATATACTAATCCATCTCTCTATTTTGGCAGGTAAGACAAGAAAACAGCCCCTTGAATTCTTCGCCAGACGGGTCGTTCTCGGGTTCCTCCTGTCCGCCAGTGATGATGTCACCATCCCAAAACCCTCAGCACACGGTCTCCCCATTTCCGTTCCCACTGCATAAATTGTCTTGCTGCTAATGTTTTGTCTGTTGTACACTCTACAAACCTGATTATAAGATTGCACTTGGAGAAAATCTACAGTATACAGGGACGGAATCCCGAACCCGTAATTCCTGGTTTTGTGTTTCTTTTTTACAACGTATTACGGGATATTGTCCAAGTAGTACTTTAGAGGTTGTAGTAAAACAGTTTGTTCCAACACTGCTTTAAGACAGACAGAGGGTTTTTAAGTAATCAACAGAATTTTGGACACTCGTGCAAATTGTTGCTTCAACTTGCAAGGCTTAATTTACTCTAATTGCTGCAGAACATTTGTAGGTAGTAACCTATTAGTTGTTCCCGGAATAAGGCCCACTTGCAATATTATGAAATTTCCTTTTTTTTCCTCAAGTCTTTGCTAACCTAAACTTTACATTTATACCTCTGGTAGTTAACTGCTTACCTCTTTACAATTTTAAGTCATTCACTTAAATTAAAATCAAAGAAAAACTGAGGTGTTGTAAAAGTTTTGACTAGCAGTGGCAGACAGCC
Source organism: Polypterus senegalus (assembly GCF_016835505.1). NCBI lineage: Eukaryota > Metazoa > Chordata > Cladistia > Polypteriformes > Polypteridae > Polypterus > Polypterus senegalus. Next base: position 87,963,479 of record NC_053162.1, read on the forward strand.
AAAATGACTGTCAACTGCAAGGGGAAGAAAACATACACAGGAAAGTACATTCCTAGGGACACTAGATGGCAGCCCCCTGGGGCTGCAGCGGTGCCTCGGATTCCCATAGGGAAACATGGAACTTGGAGTTTGGGACAGCCCTGTTGGATTTTGTGGGTGCTGCCATGGGGAGCTGCAGAGCCATACTTTGACGAGCTTCCACCATACCTGGGAGTACTTCCAGACCTCTCTAACGAGCCACCTGGAGTGCATCCAGGTGTGGCATAAAAGGAGCCTGCTACTACTGCACGGACAGCCAGAGTCGGGAGGGAGAGGATGGCACTTACCAGGAGGAATGGAGGCGAAAAACAGGCAGAAAGAGAAAGAGAATGAGAGACAAAGAAGGGAAAGCAAAGGCAAAGTGCTTGGTGCTTTTATTGAGCTTGTTGTGCTTTGGCAGGATGGAAAAGGTGGAAAAACATTTTGCACAATAAAAATAAATGTGTAGGGCTGAATTTGTGTCCTGTGCCCGTTTGTGTTGGGTTGGGGGATCTGAGCACCCCGTACAGATCACAAAGTCTATAGATATATAGAGAGGTATCCAGCAGGTACAGGTATACAGCATATACACACACACACATATATATATGATTTAAATGGTCAGAAAGAGCAATTTTAGGGACGGTCTAGAGCAGTTGCAGACAAACACAAATGGTAGCATGTCTGCTCACATGTAAGTGGATTTAAGGTTAGAGTCCCACCCATACGATTTTTTAAATATCGATTTTATTTGTTTCATATACAACAAATTATGCAAAAGAATAACTATTAAAACTGCACAATTGATTTTAAAAAATTGTTTATATTAATATAAAATTTTGTAAAAACACCTTTATTGCTATAACATTGCCCCACATACCGTGTTTCCTCGAAAATATTATATTCATTTTTGCTCCAAAAGATGCACTAGGGCTTATTTTCAGGGGATGTCTTATAGTTATTCATGTACAGCAATATACATTTATCCAAATACAGTCATGTCATCTTCTTCTGGAATATCATCATAACTCTAAACGTTCAAAACCTGAATTACAGCCGGAATTTCTTGCTATCCCAAACGCTTTTAAGATCCTACAGGATAGATGTGCGTGCTTCGATGTTTGATGAATGGTTCTATGTGGTGAAGTAAAATGCCGACATACAAATGCATTTGTGGCGCTTTTATATTCAAGCATCGCATACTCCCCAAAATAATGACACAATGCAGTCATATGAAAAAGTTTGGGAACCCCTCTTAATTCTTTGGATTTTTGTTTATCATTGGCTGAGCTTTCAAAGTAGCAACTTCCTTTTAATATATGACATGCCTTATGGAAACAGTAGTATTTCAGCAGTGACATTAAGTTTATTGGATTAACAGAAAATATGCAATATGCATCATAACAAAATTAGACAGGTGCATAAATTTGGGCACCCCAACAGAGATATTACATCAATACTTAGTTTAGCCTCCTTTTGCAAATATAACAGCCTCTAGACGCCTCCTATAGCCTTCAAGGAGTGTCTGGATTGAGGTATTTTTGACCATTCTTCCATATAAAATCTCTCTAGTTCAATTATATTTGATGGTTGCCGAGCATGGACAGCCTGCTTCAAATCATCCCATAGATTTTTGATGATATTCAAGTCAGGGGACTGTGACGGCCGTTCCAGAACATTGTACTTCTCCCTCTGCATGAATGCCTTTGTAGATTTCGAACTCTGTTTTGGGTCATTGTCTTGTTGGAATATCCAACCCCTCCATAACTTCAACTTTGTGACTGATGCATGAACATTATGCTGAAGAATTTGTTGATATTGGGCTGAAATCATCCATCCCTCGACTTTAACAAGGGCCCCAGTCCCTCAAATAGCCACACACCCTCCACCAAATTTGACAGTAGGTAGCAGGTGTTTTTTCTTGGAATGCGGTGTTCTTCTTCCACCATGGAAAGCACTTTTTGTTATGACTAGATAACTCCATTTTTGCCTCATCAGTCCAAAGCACTTTGTTAAAAAATTAATCTGGCTTGTCTAAATGAGCAATTGCATACAACAAGCGACTCTGTTTGTGGCGTGAGTGCAGAAAGGGCTTCTTTCTCATCACCCTGCCATACAGATGTTCTTTGTGCAAATTGCACTGAATTGTAGAACGATGTACAGATACATCACCTGCAGCAAGGTGTTCTTGCAGGTCTTTGGAAGTGATCTGTGGGTTGTCTGTAACCATTCTCACAATCCTGCACATATGCCGCTCCTGTAATTTTCTTGGCCTGCCAGACCTGGGTTTAACAGCAACCGTCCCTGTGGAATTCCATTTCCTGATTAAAATTCCTTACAGTTGAAACTGACAGTTTAAACTTCTGAGATAGCTTTTTGTAACATTCCCCTAAACCATGATACTTAATCTTTGTCTTCAGATCTTTTGAGAGTTGCTTTGAGGATCCCATGCTGTCACTCTTCAGAGGAGAGTCAAAGGGAAGCACAACTTGCAATTGACCACCTTAAATACCTTTTCTCATGATTGGACACACCTGTCTATGAAGTTCAAGGCTTAACGAGCTAATCCAACCAATTTGGTGTTGCAAGTAATCAGTATTGAGCAGTTACATGCATTCAAATCAGCAAAATTACAAGGGGACCCAAATGTTTGCACAGCCAGTTTTTCACATTTGATTTTATTTCATACAATTAAATACTGCTTCACTAAAAATCTTTGTTCGGAAAACACCCCAAGACTCAGATGTTCCTATGAAATGAAAGACATACCACTGTTATTTTTTTTGTTGAAACTAAATTATTATGCAGGCTGAGAGGGGTTCCTGAACTTTTTCATGACTCAGCGGGTTGGAAAATGGATGGATGGATGTATATATTAAAAGTCTCATATACCATCTTCTGTTCCGTCTTTTTTTTTATTGCACCTTTACAATACCGTCAGAATGTACAGCGGCGTATTTGAGGCACAGAGAAAAAAAAATAAGGACATAATGAAAATGTCTATTTTGTGATTAAAGTAAAAATTTCGACTTTAACTTCGAAATGTCCACTTTAACCTTGTAGTTTACTTTATCATTAAAGCAGACCGTTGTAAACGTCATCTTAAAACCGACCCAGTTGTTAAATCGCTATGCACTTCTGGGGCTTCCACCTGACCTGACAGCAGCGGCAAGCACCATCACCACACAGAACACATTAAATTTATAATATTCCAGCGCTCTGCACATTTAGAATTCTTAGATTTATACTTGATATCACTTTCTTGATGAAATGCATTAAAATATGTATGTTACATTTTACAGATAAATTGTTAACTTTGTTTAAATAATGAATACTGTTAATATTTACACATATGGGGTGGCGGATCGGTAGCAGTTTGCATGTTTTCCTGGTGGGTTTCCACAGTGTGCTCAGTTTTCCATCCAAAGACATGAAGGTTTGAGGATTTGTTAAAGCTACAATGATGTTAGTGTATGTGTGTGTGTGCTTGTGTTCACCTTGCAATGAACCGATGCCCCGTCCAGGGATTTTGTTTCTGTCTTGTGCTGATGCTGCTGGAATGGGCGCATCACCAAATTAATGGATGTAATCATTAATCATTAAACATTCTTTTCAGAGATATTGTGGCAAGTTGTCCTCAGAATTTAATGGATGTTTCGGGCACACAAGTCGCATCGCGTGAAGTATAAACCTGGACTTAGGCGCCTTACGTTTCAGCTGACGATCTTGACTAGGGCTTATTTTTGGGGTAGGGCTTATATTACAGAGCAGCCTGAAAATCATGCTAGGTCTTATTTTCGGAGTAGGTCTTATTTTCGGAGAAACACAGTAAAATGTTCTTAACTGGCCTGCCTTTTACATTATTTTATTGTCTAGAAATATAATGACATCTTTTGGTTTTCTTTGAGTTTTCCATTGCCATCTTCTGTATCATGTAGTTTAAATTCACATTCACCATCTCTTTTGAGTCCTCATGTATACATATACTACACAAATACATATACTATAATATATATGTATATTTATTTACTTATACACACAAAGTCATGATAGATGTATCAAACGCTTTAAAAAAAATCAGAAAATAAAAATTACAAATTACCTTAATTTCAGATGTTACAGGTTTCTTGTTTTTTTTCCTTTTCTTCTTGTTAGATTTAGTATTTTGCTTTGCCTGGAAAAAAATAAAGTGAAAAAACATGCTGTTTAAATTAATGCACTTTAAACCATATGTTACACTGTCAACTTTTAAAGTATATCAGTAAATTAAAATTAATCATAACTCCAAAAGTGAAATGACATCAATTACATAAGAACATCAGAAACCAAGACAGGTTATTTAGTACAAATGGCTTATTTCATTAGCAAACATCTAAAGATACTGCACCATTTAATCCATTGGTTTCCTAGACGGTAACAAGTTAGTCAGCTCAATGATGTGCCTGGTCATGAACCCAACAACATGACTTCTTTCATGTTATTTTACAGTATATGCCACTGGGTCACCATAATTCACTATTCTGATCAATTTCAATAGTTAATGTTTTTCAAAATTTTAAAAAGATTAATATGTTGGTCATAGCAGTGCTGGGCGGTATACCGGTTCATACCAAAAAACGTTTTTTATTTTTGTTATGATATGGATTTTTCTTAAACCGCAACACCGGTTTAAACAGCCTAAACAACGTTCGGAATGTAGCAGAGAGGGAAACTGTTCAAGGGGGGACCTTTTTCACTGCTGCACCGCTAAACATGCAACAGAGTACATGCGTTAGTGGAGGTATTGAGCGGTGAAAATGGACAGAGAACATTCTGAAACTGAAGCTGTAGCAGACGATAAAGTTGAACATGATGACACAGTAGAACTTTTGCCGAAAAAAGGAGCCATGTCTGTTGTCTGGAGATACTTTGGTATTAAAATGTTGGATGTGGATCATTATGTTCAAATGTGTGAATACTGTTTCTATACTACTGGATAATACTGCAAGCCAAGTTTTACTTGTTTTATTTTTTTTCAATACTGTGTAATGTACCTGGGTACTGTATAACGACATGTTGACTTTATTCTCGACATTTCCACTTTAATCTCGACACTTATGACGAGAATGAAGTTAACAGGCTGACTTTATTCTCGTAATTTGTCATTAAAGTAGATCATCACACAGAATACATTACTTTCATGATATTCCTGCTCCCTGAACATTTACAATGCTAGGATAAATACGTGATATAATTTTCATGATGATCTTTAACAAATAATTATTGGTATATTTTCCCTCAGTTTAAAAAGGTTTAATTTTCTTCTTAATAAAAATTTTAAGGCAGTACTTTGCCGCTGCGAAGCGCGGGTATTTTGCTAGTATACTAATAAAAGGCAAAGCCCTCACTCATCACTAATTCTCCAACTTCCCGTATTGGTGGAAGGCTGAAATTTGGCAGGCTCATTCCTTACAGCTTACTTACAAAAGTTGGGCAAGTTTCGAAATTCTACACATAATGGTCATAACTGGAACCTATTTTTCTCCATATACTGTAATGGAGTTCAGTTCGATGGCCGTGGGGGGCGGAGTTTCATGTGACATCATCACGCCTCCCATGTAATCACGTTAACTGACTGTGAGCGCAGTACGTAGAAAACAAGGAAGAGCTCCAAAAAGCGCTGAAGAAAACATGCATTATACAATTCAGAAGGCAGAGAAACAATAAGAAGCGAGCGAGTGACACATAACAAGCATATTCATAGGTGCAGCTACTGCGGAAACAAATCATGGTGTAAACCGTAAGTTAAATTAAGTTTATAGACACGCTCCCACTGCCATTTGTCATGCACAGTGACGCATACAAGCATATTCATGACTGCAGCTACTTCGGAAACAAAGCACGGTGTAAACCTAAAGTTTAAATTAAGTTCATAGACACTAATGCGGGATACAAGTTTAATGAGAGGACGCAGGGTATAAACGAGAGCTTTGATCACTTTGTAACTAAGTTAAAATTGCTGGTGAAGGGCTGTGCTTATGCAAATTCCGAGAGACTGTGTTTGTGGGGGGATTGACGTCATCATCTCCCCTCCCATTCACCTCATTTCGCTCTGAGCTGAGCTCCGCAGCTAACGCGGTCTTGCAGAAGCAACTTTGTGACGCTGCCACCAAATACTCACAGAAAAATCCACAAGTTAATACACACGCTGTCTCTAGAGTTTCTCCATACTCTGAATCCTCCAGGCACTACTTACAAAAGGTTACATTGACACTCATATTACGTTATTTTTAAAATGTTTCCTTTTCTTAGTACAAGCACAGCTGAGAAGCTTCGATGCATGTGCTCCATAACGCATTAAAAATTACGCATTTAATCACACTTTGCATTCCAAGAAAAGGGGAACTTCTCTCAATGCATGATTTCCTGGTACACCGATTACATTGATGCACACATCAGAGCTACAAAAATGTAAGAGTCGGAAGAAAGCGCA